>NW_027315780.1:22500-85000 GCF_026437365.1 Eucyclogobius newberryi
CTTCATTATTCACAAGTGACTCACAGAGAGATAAAGCAGGGCTAAAGCAGGGCTAAAGCAGGACTAAAGCAGGACTAAAGCAGGTCTAAAGCAGGACTAAAGCAGGTCTAAAACAGGACTAAAGCAGGACTAAAGCAGGTCTAAAGCAGGTCTAAAGCAGGTCTAAAGCAGGACTAAAGCAGGACTAAAGCAGGACTAAAGCAGGACTAAAGCAGGTCTAAAGCAGGACTAAAGCAGGTCTAAAACAGGACTAAAGCAGGACTAAAGCAGGACTAAAGCAGGGCTAAAGCAGGACTAAAGCAGGTCTAAAGCAGGACTAAAGCAGGTCTAAAGCAGGACTAAAGCAGGACTAAAGCAGGTCTAAAGCAGGACTAAAGCAGGTCTAAAGCAGGACTAAAGCAGGACTAAAGCAGGACTAAAGCAGGTCTAAAGCAGGACTAAAGCAGGACTAAAGCAGGTCTAAAGCAGGTCTAAAGCAGGACTAAAGCAGGTCTAAAGCAGGACTAAAGCAGGTCTAAAGCAGGACTAAAGCAGGTCTAAAGCAGGACTAAAGCAGGACTAAAGCAGGTCTAAAGCAGGACTAAACCAGGGCTAAAGCAGGTCTAAAGCAGGACTAAAGCAGGACTAAAGCAGGACTAAACCAGGACTAAAGCAGGACTAAAGCAGGACTAAAGCAGGTCTAAAGCAGGACTAAAGCAGGACTAAAGCAGGACTAAAGCAGGTCTAAAGCAGGACTAAAGCAGGACTAAAGCAGGACTAAAGCAGGTCTAAAGCAGGACTAAAGCAGGTCTAAAGCAGGACTAAAGCAGGACTAAAGCAGGACTAAAGCAGGTCTAAAGCAGGACTAAAGCAGGACTAAAGCAGGTCTAAAGCAGGTCTAAAGCAGGACTAAAGCAGGTCTAAAGCAGGACTAAAGCAGGTCTAAAGCAGGACTAAAGCAGGTCTAAAGCAGGACTAAAGCAGGACTAAAGCAGGTCTAAAGCAGGA
The DNA here is from genome assembly GCF_026437365.1 of Eucyclogobius newberryi. Lineage (NCBI taxonomy): Eukaryota > Metazoa > Chordata > Actinopteri > Gobiiformes > Gobiidae > Eucyclogobius > Eucyclogobius newberryi. Next base: position 23,488 of record NW_027315780.1, read on the forward strand.
CTAAACCAGGGCTAAAGCAGGTCTAAAGCAGGACTAAAGCAGGACTAAAGCAGGACTAAACCAGGACTAAAGCAGGACTAAAGCAGGACTAAAGCAGGACTAAAGCAGGACTAAAGCAGGTCTAAAGCAGGTCTAAAGCAGGTCTAAAGCAGGACTAAAGCAGGACTAAAGCAGGACTAAAGCAGGACTAAAGCGGGTCTAAAGCAGGACTAAAGAAGGACTAAAGCTGGACTAAAGCAGGTCTAAAGCAGGTCTAAAGCAGGACTAAAGCAGGTCTAAAGCAGGTCTAAAGCAGGACTAAAGCAGGTCTAAAGCAGGACTAAAGCAGGACTAAAGCAGGACTAAAGCAGGACTAAAGCAGGACTAAAGCAGGACTAAAGCAGGTCTAAAGCAGGACTAAAGCAGGACTAAAGCAGGACTAAAGCAGGTCTAAAGCAGGTCTAAAGCAGGTCTAAAGCAGGACTAAACCAGGACTAAAGCAGGACTAAAGCAGGTCTAAAGCAGGACTAAAGCAGGTCTAAAGCAGGACTAAAGCAGGACTAAAGCAGGACTAAAGCAGGTCTAAAGCAGGACTAAAGCAGGACTAAAGCAGGTCTAAAGCAGGTCTAAAGCAGGACTAAAGCAGGTCTAAAGCAGGACTAAAGCAGGACTAAAGCAGGACTAAAGCAGGACTAAAGCAGGACTAAAGCAGGACTAAAGCAGGTCTAAAGCAGGACTAAAGCAGGACTAAAGCAGGACTAAAGCAGGACTAAAGCAGGACTAAAGCAGGTCTAAAGCAGGACTAAAGCAGGACTAAAGCAGGTCTAAAGCAGGTCTAAAGCAGGACTAAAGCAGGTCTAAAGCAGGACTAAAGCAGGACTAAAGCAGGACTAAAGCAGGTCTAAAGCAGGACTAAAGCAGGACTAAAGCAGGTCTAAAGCAGGTCTAAAGCAGGACTAAAGCAGGTCTAAAGCAGGACTAAAGCAGGACTAAAGCAGGACTAAAGCAGGACTAAAGCAGGTCTAAAGCAGGACTAAAGCAGGACTAAAGCAGGTCTAAAGCAGGTCTAAAGCAGGACTAAAGCAGGTCTAAAGCAGGACTAAAGCAGGACTAAAGCAGGTCTAAAGCAGGACTAAAGCAGGACTAAAGCAGGACTAAAGCAGGACTAAAGCAGGACTAAAGCAGGACTAAAGCAGGTCTAAAGCAGGACTAAAGCAGGACTAAAGCAGGACTAAAGCAGGTCTAAAGCAGGACTAAAGCAGGACTAAAGCAGGTCTAAAGCAGGACTAAAGCAGGACTAAAGCAGGACTAAAGTCAGGTTTGATCTGGTGTGATGGACTCATAGATCACATTGTTATTGATCTGTTTGTTGTATAAGTCCATCAGAGACACAGATCCATAACCCCATCCATGTCCGTGTGACCCTCCCCCTGTGTGACCCCGCCCCCTGTGTGACCCCGCCCCCTGTGTGACCCCTCCCCCTGTGTGACCCCGCCCCCTGTGTGACCCCGCCCCCTGTGTGACCCCTCCCCCTGTGTGACCCCTCCCCCTGTGTGACCCCTCCCCCTGTGTGACCCCGCCCCCTGTGTGACCCCGCCCCCTGGACCTGGGTATGGTGAAACAGATCGATGATGTCAGTGTCAGTTTTCCACCATCGCAGCTTTTCCAATAAACCAATGAGGTCATCACAGTGAGGTCATGTGATCACAGTGAGGTCATGTGATCACAGTGAGGTCATGTGATCACAGTGAGGTCATGTGATCACAGTGAGGTCATGTGATCACAGTGAGGTCATCACAGTGAGGTCATGTGATCACAGTGAGGTCATGTGATCACAGTGAGGTCATGTGATCACAGTGAGGTCATGTGATCACAGTGAGGTCATCACAGTGAGGTCATGTGATCACAGTGAGGTCACAGAAGTACAAAGCGCCCCCTGCTGTATGGGAAGTTCAGGCTTTAGTGAACGAGAAGTCTCTAAACATTCTCTCTCTAAACGTTCTCTCTCTAAACGTTCTCTCTCTAAACATTCTCTCTCTAAACGTTCTCTCTCTAAACGTTCTCTCTCTAAACGTTCTCTCTCTAAACGTTCTCTCTCTAAACGTTCTCTCTAAACGTTCTCTCTCTAAACGTTCTCTCTAAACGTTCTCTCTCTAAACGTTCTCTCTCTGGTTCCAGGTTTTAAGCGTTCTCTCTCTGGTTCCAGGTTCTAAACGTTCTCTCTCTAAACGTTCTCTCTCTAAGCGTTCTCTCTCTAAACGTTCTCTCTCTAAACGTTCTCTCTCTAAACGTTCTCTCTCTAAACGTTCTCTCTCTGGTTCCAGGTTCTAAACATTCTCTCTCTGGTTCCAGGTTCTAAGCGTTCTCTCTCTGGTTCCAGGATTTTAACGTTCTCTCCCTGGTTCCAGGTTCTAAGCGTTCTCTCTCTGGTTCCAGGTTCTAAGCGTTCTCTCTCTGGTTCCAGGTTCTTAACGTTCTCTCTCTGGTTCCAGGTTCTAAGCGTTCTCTCTCTGGTTCCAGTTTCTAAGCGTTCTCTCTCTGGTTCCAGGTTCTTAACGTTCTCTCTCTGGTTCCTGGTTCTTAACGTTCTCTCTCTGGTTCCAGGTTCTAAGCATTCTCTCTCTGGTTCCAGGTTCTAAGCGTTTTCTCTCTGGTTCCAGGTTCTTAACGTTCTGTCTCTGGTTCCAGGTTCTAAGCGTTCTCTCTCTGGTTCCAGGTTTTTAACGTTCTCTCCCTGGTTCCAGGTTCTAAGCGTTCTCTCTCTGGTTCCAGGTTCTAAGCGTTCTCTCTCTGGTTCCAGGTTCTTAACGTTCTCTCTCTGGTTCCAGGTTCTAAGCGTTCTCTCTCTGGTTCCAGGTTCTAAGCGTTCTCTCTCTGGTTCCAGGTTCTAAGCGTTCTTACTCTGGTTCCAGGTTCTTAACGTTCTCTCTCTGGTTCCAGGTTCTTAACGTTCTCTCTCTGGTTCCAGGTTCTAAGCGTTCTCTCTCTGGTTCCAGGTTCTTAACGTTCTCTCTCTGGTTCCAGGTTCTAAGCGTTCTCTCTCTGGTTCCAGGTTCTAAGCGTTCTCTCTCTGGTTCCAGGTTCTAAGCGTTCTTACTCTGGTTCCAGGTTCTTAACGTTCTCTCTCTGGTTCCAGGTTCTTAACGTTCTCTCTCTGGTTCCAGGTTCTAAGCGTTCTTACTCTGGTTCCAGGTTCTTAACGTTCTCTCTCTGGTTCCAGGTTCTTAACGTTCTCTCTCTGGTTCCAGGTTCTAAGCGTTCTTACTCTGGTTCCAGGTTCTTAACGTTCTCTCTCTGGTTCCAGGTTCTTAACGTTCTCTCTCTGGTTCCAGGTTCTAAGCGTTCTTACTCTGGTTCCAGGTTCTTAACGTTCTCTCTCTGGTTCCAGGTTCTAAACCTCTTCTTGGCGCTCCTGCTCTCGTCCTTCAGCTCTGATAATCTTTCGGCTCCAGACGACGATGGAGAAATGAACAACCTCCAGATCGCCATCAAACGCATCAGCACCGGAGCCAGCTGGGCCAAAGACCAGGTACTCCCCCTGACAGCTACTGCCCCTGACAGCTACTCCCCCTGACAGCTACTCCCCCTGACAGCTACTCCCCCTGACAGCTACTGCCCCTGACAGCTACTCCCCCTGACAGCTACTCCCCCTGACAGCTACTCCCCCTGACAGCTACTGCCCCTGACAGCTACTCCCCCTGACAGCTACTCCCCCTGACAGCTACTCCCCCTGACAGCTACTCCCCCTGACAGCTACTCCCCCTGACAGCTACTGCCCCTGACAGCTACTCCCCCTGACAGCTACTCCCCCTGACAGCTACTGCCCCTGACAGCTACTCCCCCTGACAGCTACTGCCCCTGACAGCTACTCCCCCTGACAGCTACTGCCCCTGACAGCTACTCCCCCTGACAGCTACTGCCCCTGACAGCTACTCCCCCTGACAGCTACTCCCCCTGACAGCTACTCCCCCTGACAGCTACTGCCCCTGACAGCTACTCCCCCTGACAGCTACTCCCCCTGACAGCTACTCCCCCAAAGACTGGTCTTGGTTTTGGTCCTGGTCCTGGTTCTGGTCCTGGTTCCTGGTCCTGGTCCTGGTTCCTGGTTCCTGGTTCCTGGTTCCTAGTTCTGGTCCTGGTTCTTGGTTCCTGGTCCTGTTTCCTGGTTCCTGGTCCTGGTTCCTGGTTCCTAGTTCTGGTCCTGGTTCTTGGTTCCTGGTCCTGTTTCCTGGTTCCTGGTCCTGGTTCCTGGTTCCTAGTTCTGGTCCTGGTTCTTGGTTCCTGGTCCTGTTTCCTGGTTCCTGGTCCTGGTTCCTGGTTCCTGGTTCCTGGTTCCTAGTTCTGGTCCTGGCTCTTGGTTCCTGGTCCTGGTTCCTGGTCCTGGTTCCTGGTTCCTGGTTCCTGGTTCCTGGTCCCTGGTCCCTGGTCCCTGGTCCTGGTTCTTGGTTCTGGTCTGATCCTTGTTCATTTCAGGTGCTGGACTTTTTTAATGGAAACCTGAAGAAAAGGAAAGAAAAACGACGAGAAGCTCAAATCCAGAACCTGAAACTGAAACGACTGAGCAGTATCCACCAGGAGGCCAACGGAGGAGTCATAGGTACGAATACTGCAAGTACTACGACTGCAACTGGAAATACTACTTTGAATACTGCACATTGAGAGACTACAAACAGACTCATGTTTTCTTCATAAATTTGATCTAAATCCTCCTGATACTTTTACTCCTGAGCTCCATCTGTGTGTTAGGGGCATGGCTAAAGCTAGTGTGTGTGAGGGGCGTGGCTAAAGCTAGTGTGTGTGAGGGGCATGGCTAAAGCTAGTGTGTGTGAGGGGCGTGGCTAAAGCTAGTGTGTGTGAGGGGCATGGCTAAAGCTAGTGTGTGTGAGGGGCATGGCTAAAGCTAGTGTGTGTGAGGGGCGTGGCTAAAGCTAGTGTGTGTGAGGGGCATGGCTAAAGCTAGTGTGTGTGAGGGGCGTGGCTAAAGCTAGTGTGTGTGAGGGGCATGGCTAAAGCTAGTGTGTGTGAGGGGCGTGGCTAAAGCTAGTGTGTGTGAGGGGCGTGACTAAAGCTAGTGTGTGTGAGGGGCGTGGCTAAAGCTAGTGTGTGTGTGAGGGGCGTGGCTAAAGCTAGTGTGTGTGAGGGGCGTGGCTAAAGCTAGTGTGTGTGAGGGGCATGGCTAAAGCTAGTGTGTGTGAGGGGCATGGCTAAAGCTAGTGTGTGTGAGGGGCGTGGCTAAAGCTAGTGTGTGTGAGGGGCGTGACTAAAGCTAGTGTGTGTGAGGGGCGTGTCTAAAGCTAGTGTGTGTGAGGGGCGTGGCTAAAGCTAGTGTGTGTGAGGGGCGTGGCTAAAGCTAGTGTGTGTGAGGGGCGTGGCTAAAGCTAGTGTGTGTGAGGGACGTGGCTAAAGCTAGATTGTGTGAGGGGCGTGGCTAAAGCTAGTGTGTGTGAGGGGCGTGGCTAAAGGTAGTGTGTGTGAGGGGCGTGGCTAAAGCTAGTGTATATGAGGGGCGTGGCTAAAGCGAGTTTGTGTGAGGGGCGTGGCTAAAGCTTGTGTATGTGAGGGGCGTGGCTAAAGCTAGTGTGTGTGAGGGGCGTGGCTAAAGCTAGTGTGTTTGAGGGGCGTGGCTAAAGCTAGTGTGTGTGAGGGGCGTGGTTAAAGCTAGTGTGTGTGTGTGAGGGGCGTGGCTTAAGCTAGTTTTTGTGAGGGGTGTGGCTAAAGCTAGCGTGTGTGAGGGGCGTGGCTAAAGCTAGTGTGTGTGAGGGGCGTGGTTAAAGCTAGTGTGTGTGTGAGGGGCGTGGCTTAAGCTAGTTTGTGTGAGGGGTCTGGCTAAAGCTAGCGTGTGTGAGGGGCGTGGCTAAAGCTAGCGTGTGTGAGGGGCGTGGCTAAAGCTAGTGTGTGTGAGGGGCGTGGCTAAAGCTAGTGTGTGTGAGGGGCGTGGCTAAAGCTAGTGTGTGTGAGGGGCGTGGCTAAAGTTAGTGTGTGAGGGGCGTGGCTAAAGCTAGTGTGTGTGAGGGGCGTGGCTAAAGCGAGTTTGTGTGAGGGGCGTGTCTAAAGCTAGTGTGTGTGAGGGGCGTGGCTAAAGCTATTGTGTTTGAGGGGCGTGGCTAAAGCTAGTGTGTGTGAGGAGCGTGGTTAAAGCTAGTGTGTGTGTGAGGGGCGCGGCTTAAGCTAGTTTGTGTGAGGGGTGTGGCTAAAGCTAGCGTGTGTGAGGGGCGTGGCTAAAGCTAGTGCGTGAGGGGCGTGGCTAAAGCTAGTGTGTGAGGGGCGTGGCTAAAGCTAGTGTTTGTGAAGGGCGTGGCTAAAGATAGTGTGTGTGAGGGGCGTGGCTAAAGCTAGTGTGTGTGAGGGGCGTGGCTAAAGCTAGTGCGTGAGGGGCGTGGCTAAAGCTAGTGTGTGAGGGGCGTGGCTAAAGCTAGTGTTTGTGAAGGGCGTGGCTAAAGATAGTGTGTGTGAGGGGCGTGGCTAAAGCTAGTGTGTGTGAGGGGCGTGGCTAAAGCGAGTTTGTGTGAGGGGCGTGGCTAAAGCTAGTGTGTGAGGGGCGTGGCTAAAGCTAGTGTGTGTGAGGGGCGTGGCTAAAGCTAGTGCGTATGAGGGGCGTGGCTAAAGCGAGTTTGTGTGAGGGGCGTGGCTAAAGCTAGTGTGTTTGAGGGGCGTGGCTAAAGCTAGTGTGTGTGAGGGGCGTGGCTAAAGCTAGTGCGTGTTAGGGGCGTGGCTAAAGCTAGTGTGTGTGAGGGGCGTGGCTAAAGCTAGTGTGTGTGAGGGGCGTGGCTAAAGCTAGTGTGTTTGAGGGGCGTGGCTAAAGCTAGTTTGTGAGGGGCATGGCTAAAGCTAGTTTATGTAAGGGGCGTGGCTAAAGCTAGTGTGTGAGGGTCGTGGCTAAAGCTAGTGTGTGTGAGGGGCGTGACTAAAGCTAGTGTGTGTGAGGGGCGTGGCTAAAGCTAGTGTGTGAGGGGCGTGGCTAAAGCTAGTGTATGTGAGGGGCGTGGTTAAAGCTAGTGTGTGAGCGACGTGGCTAAAGCTAGTGTGTGAGGGGCGTGGCTAAAGCTAGTGTGTGTGAGGGGCGTGGCTAAAGCTAGTTTGTGAGGGGCGTGGCTAAAGCTAGTGTATGTAAGGGGCGTGGCTAAAGCTAGTGTGTGAGGGTCGTGGCTAAAGCTAGTGTGTGTGAGGGGCGTGACTAAAGCTAGTCTGTGTGAGGGGCGTGGCTAAAGCTAGTGTGTTTGAGGGGCGTGGCTAAAGCTAGTGTGTGTGAGGGGCGTGGTTAAAGCTAGTGTGTGTGTGTGAGGGGCGTGGCTTAAGCTAGTTTTTGTGAGGGGTGTGGCTAAAGCTAGCGTGTGTGAGGGGCGTGGCTAAAGCTAGTGTGTGTGAGGGGCGTGGTTAAAGCTAGTGTGTGTGTGAGGGGCGTGGCTTAAGCTAGTTTGTGTGAGGGGTGTGGCTAAAGCTAGCGTGTGTGAGGGGCGTGGCTAAAGCTAGCGTGTGTGAGGGGCGTGGCTAAAGCTAGTGTGTGTGAGGGGCGTGGCTAAAGCTAGTGTGTGTGAGGGGCGTGGCTAAAGCTAGTGTGTGTGAGGGGCATGGCTAAAGCGAGTTTGTGTGAGGGGCGTGGCTAAAGCTAGTGTGTGAGGGGCGTGGCTAAAGCTAGTGTGTGTGAGGGGCATGGCTAAAGCTAGTGCGTATGAGGGGCGTGGCTAAAGCGAGTTTGTGTGAGGGGCGTGGCTAAAGCTAGTGTGTTTGAGGGGCGTGGCTAAAGCTAGTGTGTGTGAGGGGCGTGGCTAAAGCTAGTGCGTGTTAGGGGCGTGGCTAAAGCTAGTGTGTGTGAGGGGCGTGGCTAAAGCTAGTGTGTGTGAGGGGCGTGGCTAAAGCTAGTGTGTTTGAGGGGCGTGGCTAAAGCTAGTTTGTGAGGGGCGTGGCTAAAGCTAGTTTATGTAAGGGGCGTGGCTAAAGCTAGTGTGTGAGGGTCGTGGCTAAAGCTAGTGTGTGTGAGGGGCGTGACTAAAGCTAGTGTGTGTGAGGGGCGTGGCTAAAGCTAGTGTTTGAGGGGCGTGGCTAAAGCTAGTGTATGTGAGGGGCGTGGTTAAAGCTAGTGTGTGAGCGACGTGGCTAAAGCTAGTGTGTGATGGGCGTGGCTAAAGCTAGTGTGTGTGAGGGGCGTGGCTAAAGCTAGTGTGTGTGAGGGGCGTGGCTAAAGTTAGTTTGTGAGGGGCGTGGCTAAAGCTAGTGTATGTAAGGGGCGTGGCTAAAGCTAGTGTGTGAGGGTCGTGGCTAAAGCTAGTGTGTGTGAGGGGCGTGACTAAAGCTAGTCTGTGTGAGGGGCGTGGCTAAAGCTAGTGTGTTTGAGGGGCGTGGCTAAAGCTAGTGTGTGTGAGGGGCATGGTTAAAGCTAGTGTGTGTGTGTGAGGGGCGTGGCTTAAGCTAGTTTTTGTGAGGGGTTTGGCTAAAGCTAGCGTGTGTGAGGGGCGTGGCTAAAGCTAGCGTGTGTGAGGGGCGTGGCTAAAGCTAGTGTGTGTGAGGGGCGTGGCTAAAGCTAGTGTGTGTGAGGGGCGTGGCTAAAGCTAGTGTGTGTGAGGGGCGTGGCTAAAGCGAGTTTGTGTGAGGGGCGTGGCTAAAGCTAGTGTGTGAGGGGCGTGGCTAAAGCTAGTGTGTGTGAGGGGCGTGGCTAAAGCTAGTGCGTATGAGGGGCGTGGCTAAAGCGAGTTTGTGTGAGGGGCGTGGCTAAAGCTAGTGTGTTTGAGGGGCGTGGCTAAAGCTAGTGTGTGTGAGGGGCGTGGCTAAAGCTAGTGCGTGTTAGGGTCGTGGCTAAAGCTAGTGTGTGTGAGGGGCGTGGCTAAAGCTAGTGTGTGTGAGGGGCGTGGCTAAAGCTAGTGTGTTTGAGGGTCGTGGCTAAAGCTAGTTTGTGAGGGGCGTGGCTAAAGCTAGTTTATGTAAGGGGCGTGGCTAAAGCTAGTGTGTGAGGGTCGTGGCTAAAGCTAGTGTGTGTGAGGGGCGTGGCTAAAGCTAGTGTGTGAGGGGCGTGGCTAAAGCTAGTGTATGTGAGGGGCGTGGTTAAAGCTAGTGTGTGAGCGACGTGGCTAAAGCTAGTGTGTGAGGGGCGTGGCTAAAGCTAGTGTGTGTGAGGGGCGTGGCTAAAGCTAGTGTGTGTGAGGGGCGTGGCTAAAGCTAGTTTGTGAGGGGCGTGGCTAAAGCTAGTGTATGTAAGGGGCGTGGCTAAAGCTAGTGTGTGAGGGTCGTGGCTAAAGCTAGTGTGTGTGAGGGGCGTGACTAAAGCTAGTCTGTGTGAGGGGCGTGGCTAAAGCTAGTGTGTTTGAAGGGCGTGGCTAAAGCTAGTGTGTGTGAGGGGCGTGGTTAAAGCTAGTGTGTGTGTGTGAGGGGCGTGGCTTAAGCTAGTTTTTGTGAGGGGTGTGGCTAAAGCTAGCGTGTGTGAGGGGCGTGGCTAAAGCTAGTGTGTGTGAGGGGCGTGGTTAAAGCTAGTGTGTGTGTGAGGGGCGTGGCTTAAGCTAGTTTGTGTGAGGGGTGTGGCTAAAGCTAGCGTGTGTGAGGGGCGTGGCTAAAGCTATTGTGTGTGAGGGGCGTGGCTAAAGCTAGTGCGTGAGGGGCGTGGCTAAAGCTAGTGTGTGAGGGGCGTGGCTAAAGCTAGTGTGTGTGAAGGGGGTGGCTAAAGCTAGTGTGTGTGAGGGGCGTGGCTAAAGCTAGTGTGTGTGAGGGACGTGGCTAAAGCTAGATTGTGTGAGGGGCGTGGCTAAAGCTAGTGTGTGTGAGGGGCGTGGCTAAAGGTAGTGTGTGTGAGGGGCGTGGCTAAAGCTAGTGTATATGAGGGGCGTGGCTAAAGCGAGTTTGTGTGAGGGGCGTGGCTAAAGCTTGTGTATGTGAGGGGCGTGGCTAAAGCTAGTGTGTGTGAGGGGCGTGGCTAAAGCTAGTGTGTTTGAGGGGCGTGGCTAAAGCTAGTGTGTGTGAGGGGCGTGGTTAAAGCTAGTGTGTGTGTGTGAGGGGCGTGGCTTAAGCTAGTTTTTTTGAGGGGTGTGACTAAAGCTAGCGTGTGTGAGGGGCGTGGCTAAAGCTAGTGTGTGTGAGGGGTGTGGTTAAAGCTAGTGTGTGTGTGAGGGGCGTGGCTTAAGCTAGTTTGTGTGAGGGGTCTGGCTAAAGCTAGCGTGTGTGAGGGGCGTGGCTAAAGCTAGCGTGTGTGAGGGGCGTGGCTAAAGCTAGTGTGTGTGAGGGGCGTGGCTAAAGCTAGTTTGTGTGAGGGGCGTGGCTAAAGCTAGTGTGTGTGAGGGGCGTGGCTAAAGTTAGTGTGTGAGGGGCGTGGCTAAAGCTAGTGTGTGTGAGGGGCGTGGCTAAAGCGAGTTTGTGTGAGGGGCGTGTCTAAAGCTAGTGTGTGTGAGGGGCGTGGCTAAAGCTATTGTGTTTGAGGGGCGTGGCTAAAGCTAGTGTGTGTGAGGAGCGTGGTTAAAGCTAGTGTGTGTGTGAGGGGCGCGGCTTAAGCTAGTTTGTGTGAGGGGTGTGGCTAAAGCTAGCGTGTGTGAGGGGCGTGGCTAAAGCTAGTGCGTGAGGGGCGTGGCTAAAGCTAGTGTGTGAGGGGCGTGGCTAAAGCTAGTGTTTGTGAAGGGCGTGGCTAAAGATAGTGTGTGTGAGGGGCGTGGCTAAAGCTAGTGTGTGTGAGGGGCGTGGCTAAAGCTAGTGCGTGAGGGGCGTGGCTAAAGCTAGTGTGTGAGGGGCGTGGCTAAAGCTAGTGTTTGTGAAGGGCGTGGCTAAAGATAGTGTGTGTGAGGGGCGTGGCTAAAGCTAGTGTGTGTGAGGGGCGTGGCTAAAGCGAGTTTGTGTGAGGGGCGTGGCTAAAGCTAGTGTGTGAGGGGCGTGGCTAAAGCTAGTGTGTGTGAGGGGCGTGGCTAAAGCTAGTGCGTATGAGGGGCGTGGCTAAAGCGAGTTTGTGTGAGGGGCGTGGCTAAAGCTAGTGTGTTTGAGGGGCGTGGCTAAAGCTAGTGTGTGTGAGGGGCGTGGCTAAAGCTAGTGCGTGTTAGGGGCGTGGCTAAAGCTAGTGTGTGTGAGGGGCGTGGCTAAAGCTAGTGTGTGTGAGGGGCGTGGCTAAAGCTAGTGTGTTTGAGGGGCGTGGCTAAAGCTAGTTTGTGAGGGGCATGGCTAAAGCTAGTTTATGTAAGGGGCGTGGCTAAAGCTAGTGTGTGAGGGTCGTGGCTAAAGCTAGTGTGTGTGAGGGGCGTGACTAAAGCTAGTGTGTGTGAGGGGCGTGGCTAAAGCTAGTGTGTGAGGGGCGTGGCTAAAGCTAGTGTATGTGAGGGGCGTGGTTAAAGCTAGTGTGTGAGCGACGTGGCTAAAGCTAGTGTGTGAGGGGCGTGGCTAAAGCTAGTGTGTGTGAGGGGCGTGGCTAAAGCTAGTTTGTGAGGGGCGTGGCTAAAGCTAGTGTATGTAAGGGGCGTGGCTAAAGCTAGTGTGTGAGGGTCGTGGCTAAAGCTAGTGTGTGTGAGGGGCGTGGCTAAAGCTAGTGCGTGTTAGGGGCGTGGCTAAAGCTAGTGTGTGTGAGGGGCGTGGCTAAAGCTAGTGTGTGTGAGGGGCGTGGCTAAAGCTAGTGTGTTTGAGGGGCGTGGCTAAAGCTAGTTTGTGAGGGGCATGGCTAAAGCTAGTTTATGTAAGGGGCGTGGCTAAAGCTAGTGTGTGAGGGTCGTGGCTAAAGCTAGTGTGTGTGAGGGGCGTGACTAAAGCTAGTGTGTGTGAGGGGCGTGGCTAAAGCTAGTGTGTGAGGGGCGTGGCTAAAGCTAGTGTATGTGAGGGGCGTGGTTAAAGCTAGTGTGTGAGCGACGTGGCTAAAGCTAGTGTGTGAGGGGCGTGGCTAAAGCTAGTGTGTGTGAGGGGCGTGGCTAAAGCTAGTTTGTGAGGGGCGTGGCTAAAGCTAGTGTATGTAAGGGGCGTGGCTAAAGCTAGTGTGTGAGGGTCGTGGCTAAAGCTAGTGTGTGTGAGGGGCGTGACTAAAGCTAGTCTGTGTGAGGGGCGTGGCTAAAGCTAGTGTGTTTGAGGGGCGTGGCTAAAGCTAGTGTGTGTGAGGGGCGTGGTTAAAGCTAGTGTGTGTGTGTGAGGGGCGTGGCTTAAGCTAGTTTTTGTGAGGGGTGTGGCTAAAGCTAGCGTGTGTGAGGGGCGTGGCTAAAGCTAGTGTGTGTGAGGGGCGTGGTTAAAGCTAGTGTGTGTGTGAGGGGCGTGGCTTAAGCTAGTTTGTGTGAGGGGTGTGGCTAAAGCTAGCGTGTGTGAGGGGCGTGGCTAAAGCTAGCGTGTGTGAGGGGCGTGGCTAAAGCTAGTGTGTGTGAGGGGCGTGGCTAAAGCTAGTGTGTGTGAGGGGCGTGGCTAAAGCTAGTGTGTGTGAGGGGCATGGCTAAAGCGAGTTTGTGTGAGGGGCGTGGCTAAAGCTAGTGTGTGAGGGGCGTGGCTAAAGCTAGTGTGTGTGAGGGGCGTGGCTAAAGCTAGTGCGTATGAGGGGCGTGGCTAAAGCGAGTTTGTGTGAGGGGCGTGGCTAAAGCTAGTGTGTTTGAGGGGCGTGGCTAAAGCTAGTGTGTGTGAGGGGCGTGGCTAAAGCTAGTGCGTGTTAGGAGCGTGGCTAAAGCTAGTGTGTGTGAGGGGCGTGGCTAAAGCTAGTGTGTGTGAGGGGCGTGGCTAAAGCTAGTGTGTTTGAGGGGCGTGGCTAAAGCTAGTTTGTGAGGGGCGTGGCTAAAGCTAGTTTATTTAAGGGGCGTGGCTAAAGCTAGTGTGTGAGGGTCGTGGCTAAAGCTAGTGTGTGTGAGGGGCGTGACTAAAGCTAGTGTGTGTGAGGGGCGTGGCTAAAGCTAGTGTTTGAGGGGCGTGGCTAAAGCTAGTGTATGTGAGGGGCGTGGTTAAAGCTAGTGTGTGAGCGACGTGGCTAAAGCTAGTGTGTGATGGGCGTGGCTAAAGCTAGTGTGTGTGAGGGGCGTGGCTAAAGCTAGTGTGTGTGAGGGGCGTGGCTAAAGTTAGTTTGTGAGGGGCGTGGCTAAAGCTAGTGTATGTAAGGGGCGTGGCTAAAGCTAGTGTGTGAGGGTCGTGGCTAAAGCTAGTGTGTGTGAGGGGCGTGACTAAAGCTAGTCTGTGTGAGGGGCGTGGCTAAAGCTAGTGTGTTTGAGGGGCGTGGCTAAAGCTAGTGTGTGTGAGGGGCATGGTTAAAGCTAGTGTGTGTGTGTGAGGGGCGTGGCTTAAGCTAGTTTTTGTGAGGGGTGTGGCTAAAGCTAGCGTGTGTGAGGGGCGTGGCTAAAGCTAGCGTGTGTGAGGGGCGTGGCTAAAGCTAGTGTGTGTGAGGGGCGTGGCTAAAGCTAGTGTGTGTGAGGGGCGTGGCTAAAGCTAGTGTGTGTGAGGGGCGTGGCTAAAGCGAGTTTGTGTGAGGGGCGTGGCTAAAGCTAGTGTGTGAGGGGCGTGGCTAAAGCTAGTGTGTGTGAGGGGCGTGGCTAAAGCTAGTGCGTATGAGGGGCGTGGCTAAAGCGAGTTTGTGTGAGGGGCGTGGCTAAAGCTAGTGTGTTTGAGGGGCGTGGCTAAAGCTAGTGTGTGTGAGGGGCGTGGCTAAAGCTAGTGCGTGTTAGGGTCGTGGCTAAAGCTAGTGTGTGTGAGGGGCGTGGCTAAAGCTAGTGTGTGTGAGGGGCGTGGCTAAAGCTAGTGTGTTTGAGGGTCGTGGCTAAAGCTAGTTTGTGAGGGGCGTGGCTAAAGCTAGTTTATGTAAGGGGCGTGGCTAAAGCTAGTGTGTGAGGGTCGTGGCTAAAGCTAGTGTGTGTGAGGGGCGTGACTAAAGCTAGTGTGTGTGAGGGGCGTGGCTAAAGCTAGTGTGTGAGGGGCGTGGCTAAAGCTAGTGTGTGTGAGGGGCGTGGTTAAAGCTAGTGTGTGAGCGACGTGGCTAAAGCTAGTGTGTGAGGGGCGTGGCTAAAGCTAGTGTGTGTGAGGGGCGTGGCTAAAGCTAGTGTGTGTGAGGGGCGTGGCTAAAGCTAGTTTGTGAGGGGCGTGGCTAAAGCTAGTGTATGTAAGGGGCGTGGCTAAAGCTAGTGTGTGAGGGTCGTGGCTAAAGCTAGTGTGTGTGAGGGGCGTGACTAAAGCTAGTCTGTGTGAGGGGCGTGGCTAAAGCTAGTGTGTTTGAAGGGCGTGGCTAAAGCTAGTGTGTGTGAGGGGCGTGGTTAAAGCTAGTGTGTGTGTGTGAGGGGCGTGGCTTAAGCTAGTTTTTGTGAGGGGTGTGGCTAAAGCTAGCGTGTGTGAGGGGCGTGGCTAAAGCTAGTGTGTGTGAGGGGCGTGGTTAAAGCTAGTGTGTGTGTGAGGGGCGTGGCTTAAGCTAGTTTGTGTGAGGGGTGTGGCTAAAGCTAGCGTGTGTGAGGGGCGTGGCTAAAGCTAGCGCGTGTGAGGGGCGTGGCTAAAGCTAGTGTGTGTGAGGGGCGTGGCTAAAGCTAGTGAGTGTGAGGGGCGTGGCTAAAGCTAGTGTGTGTGAGGGGCGTGGCTAAAGTTAGTGTGTGAGGGGCGTGGCTAAAGCTAGTGTCTGTGAGGGGCGTGGCTAAAGCGAGTTTGTGTGAGGGGCGTGTCTAAAGCTAGTGTGTGTGAGGGGCGTGGCTAAAGCTATTGTGTTTGAGGGGCGTGGCTAAAGCTAGTGTGTGTGAGGAGCGTGGTTAAAGCTAGTGTGTGTGTGAGGGGCGCGGCTTAAGCTAGTTTGTGTGAGGGGTGTGGCTAAAGCTAGCGTGTGTGAGGGGCGTGGCTAAAGCTATTGTGTGTGAGGGGCGTGGCTAAAGCTAGTGCGTGAGGGGCGTGGCTAAAGCTAGTGTGTGAGGGGCGTGGCTAAAGCTAGTGTTTGTGAAGGGCGTGGCTAAAGATAGTGTGTGTGAGGGGCGTGGCTAAAGCTAGTGTGTGTGAGGGGCGTGGCTAAAGCGAGTTTGTGTGAGGGGCGTGGCTAAAGCTAGTGTGTGAGGGGCGTGGCTAAAGCTAGTGTGTGTGAGGGGCGTGGCTAAAGCTAGTGCGTATGAGGGGCGTGGCTAAAGCGAGTATGTGTGAGGGGCGTGGCTAAAGCTAGTGTGTTTGAGGGGCGTGGCTAAAGCTAGTGTTTGTGAGGGGCGTGGCTAAAGCTAGTGCGTGTTAGGGGCGTGGCTAAAGCTAGTGTGTGTGAGGGGCGTGGCTAAAGCTAGTGTGTGTGAGGGGCGTGGCTAAAGCTAGTGTGTTTGAGGGGCGTGGCTAAAGCTAGTTTGTGAGGGGCGTGGCTAAAGCTAGTTTATGTAAGGGGCGTGGCTAAAGCTAGTGTGTGAGGGTCGTGGCTAAAGCTAGTGTGTGTGAGGGGCGTGACTAAAGCTAGTGTGTGTGAGGGGCGTGGCTAAAGCTAGTGTGTGAGGGGCGTGGCTAAAGCTAGTGTATGTGAGGGGCGTGGTTAAAGCTAGTGTGTGAGCGACGTGGCTAAAGCTAGTGTGTGAGGGGCGTGGCTAAAGCTAGTGTGTGTGAGGGGCGTGGCTAAAGCTAGTGTGTGTGAGGGGCGTGGCTAAAGCTAGTTTGTGAGGGGCGTGGCTAAAGCTAGTGTATGTAAGGGGCGTGGCTAAAGCTAGTGTGTGAGGGTCGTGGCTAAAGCTAGTGTGTGTGAGGGGCGTGACTAAAGCTAGTCTGTGTGAGGGGCGTGGCTAAAGCTAGTGTGTTTGAGGGGCGTGGCTAAAGCTAGTGTGTGTGAGGGGCGTGGTTAAAGCTAGTGTGTGTGTGTGAGGGGCGTGGCTTAAGCTAGTTTTTGTGAGGGGTGTGGCTAAAGCTAGCGTGTGTGAGGGGCGTGGCTAAAGCTAGTGTGTGTGAGGGGCGTGGTTAAAGCTAGTGTGTGTGTGAGGGGCGTGGCTTAAGCTAGTTTTTGTGAGGGGTGTGGCTAAAGCTAGCGTGTGTGAGGGGCGTGGCTAAAGCTAGTGTGTGTGAGGGGCGTGGTTAAAGCTAGTGTGTGTGTGAGGGGCGTGGCTTAAGCTAGTTTGTGTGAGGGGTGTGGCTAAAGCTAGCGTGTGTGAGGGGCGTGGCTAAAGCTAGCGTGTGTGAGGGGCGTGGCTAAAGCTAGTGTGTGTAAGGGGCGTGGCTAAAGCTAGTGTGTGTGAGGGGCGTGGCTAAAGCTAGTGTGTGTGAGGGGCGTGGCTAAAGCGAGTTTGTGTGAGGGGCGTGGCTAAAGCTAGTGTGTGAGGGGCGTGGCTAAAGCTAGTGCGTGTTAGGGGCGTGGCTAAAGCTAGTGTGTGTGAGGGGCGTGGCTAAAGCTAGTGTGTGTGAGGGGCGTGGCTAAAGCTAGTGTGTTTGAGGGGCGTGGCTAAAGCTAGTTTGTGAGGGGCGTGGCTAAAGCTAGTTTATGTAAGGGGCGTGGCTAAAGCTAGTGTGTGAGGGTCGTGGCTAAAGCTAGTGTGTGTGAGGGGCGTGACTAAAGCTAGTGTGTGTGAGGGGCGTGGCTAAAGCTAGTGTGTGAGGGGCGTGGCTAAAGCTAGTGTATGTGAGGGGCGTGGTTAAAGCTAGTGTGTGAGCGACGTGGCTAAAGCTAGTGTGTGAGGGGCGTGGCTAAAGCTAGTGTGTGTGAGGGGCGTGGCTAAAGCTAGTGTGTGTGAGGGGCGTGGCTAAAGCTAGTTTGTGAGGGGCGTGGCTAAAGCTAGTGTATGTAAGGGGCGTGGCTAAAGCTAGTGTGTGAGGGTCGTGGCTAAAGCTAGTGTGTGTGAGGGGCGTGACTAAAGCTAGTCTGTGTGAGGGGCGTGGCTAAAGCTAGTGTGTTTGAGGGGCGTGGCTAAAGCTAGTGTGTGTGAGGGGCGTGGTTAAAGCTAGTGTGTGTGTGTGAGGGGCGTGGCTTAAGCTAGTTTTTGTGAGGGGTGTGGCTAAAGCTAGCGTGTGTGAGGGGCGTGGCTAAAGCTAGTGTGTGTGAGGGGCGTGGTTAAAGCTAGTGTGTGTATGAGGGGCGTGGCTTAAGCTAGTTTTTGTGAGGGGTGTGGCTAAAGCTAGCGTGTGTGAGGGGCGTGGCTAAAGCTAGTGTGTGTGAGGGGCGTGGTTAAAGCTAGTGTGTGTGTGAGGGGCGTGGCTTAAGCTAGTTTGTGTGAGGGGTGTGGCTAAAGCTAGCGTGTGTGAGGGGCGTGGCTAAAGCTAGCGTGTGTGAGGGGCGTGGCTAAAGCTAGTGTGTGTAAGGGGCGTGGCTAAAGCTAGTGTGTGTGAGGGGCGTGGCTAAAGCTAGTGTGTGTGAGGGGCGTGGCTAAAGCGAGTTTGTGTGAGGGGCGTGGCTAAAGCTAGTGTGTGAGGGGCGTGGCTAAAGCTAGTGTGTGTGAGGGGCGTGGCTAAAGCTAGTGCGTATGAGGGGCGTGGCTAAAGCGAGTTTGTGTGAGGGGCGTGGCTAAAGCTAGTGTGTTTGAGGGGCGTGGCTAAAGCTAGTGTGTGTGAGGGGCGTGGCTAAAGCTAGTGCGTGTTAGGGGCGTGGCTAAAGCTAGTGTGTGTGAGGGGCGTGGCTAAAGCTAGTGTGTGTGAGGGGCGTGGCTAAAGCTAGTGTGTTTGAGGGGCGTGGCTAAAGCTAGTTTGTGAGGGGCGTGGCTAAAGCTAGTTTATGTAAGGGGCGTGGCTAAAGCTAGTGTGTGAGGGTCGTGGCTAAAGCTAGTGTGTGTGAGGGGCGTGACTAAAGCTAGTGTGTGTGAGGGGCGTGGCTAAAGCTAGTGTTTGAGGGGCGTGGCTAAAGCTAGTGTATGTGAGGGGCGTGGTTAAAGCTAGTGTGTGAGCGACGTGGCTAAAGCTAGTGTGTGAGGGGCGTGGCTAAAGCTAGTGTGTGTGAGGGGCGTGGCTAAAGCTAGTGTGTGTGAGGGGCGTGGCTAAAGTTAGTTTGTGAGGGGCGTGGCTAAAGCTAGTGTATGTAAGGGGCGTGGCTAAAGCTAGTGTGTGAGGGTCGTGGCTAAAGCTAGTGTGTGTGAGGGGCGTGACTAAAGCTAGTCTGTGTGAGGGGCGTGGCTAAAGCTAGTGTGTTTGAGGGGCGTGGCTAAAGCTAGTGTGTGTGAGGGGCGTGGTTAAAGCTAGTGTGTGTGTGTGAGGGGCGTGGCTTAAGCTAGTTTTTGTGAGGGGTGTGGCTAAAGCTAGCGTGTGTGAGGGGCGTGGCTAAAGCTAGTGTGTGTGAGGGGCGTGGTTAAAGCTAGTGTGTGTGTGAGGGGCGTGGCTTAAGCTAGTTTGTGTGAGGGGTGTGGCTAAAGCTAGCGTGTGTGAGGGGCGTGGCTAAAGCTAGCGTGTGTGAGGGGCGTGGCTAAAGCTAGTGTGTGTGAGGGGCGTGGCTAAAGCTAGTGTGTGTGAGGGGCGTGGCTAAAGCTAGTGTGTGTGAGGGGCGTGGCTAAAGCGAGTTTGTGTGAGGGGCGTGGCTAAAGCTAGTGTGTGAGGGGCGTGGCTAAAGCTAGTGTGTGTGAGGGGCGTGGCTAAAGCTAGTGCGTATGAGGGGCGTGGCTAAAGCGAGTTTGTGTGAGGGGCGTGGCTAAAGCTAGTGTGTTTGAGGGGCGTGGCTAAAGCTAGTGTGTGTGAGGGGCGTGGCTAAAGCTAGTGCGTGTTAGGGGCGTGGCTAAAGCTAGTGTGTGTGAGGGTCGTGGCTAAAGCTAGTGTGTGTGAGGGGCGTGGCTAAAGCTAGTGTGTTTGAGGGTCGTGGCTAAAGCTAGTGTATGTGAGGGGCGTGGTTAAAGCTAGTGTGTGAGCGACGTGGCTAAAGCTAGTGTGTGAGGGGCGTGGCTAAAGCTAGTGTGTGTGAGGGGCGTGGCTAAAGCTAGTGTGTGTGAGGGGCGTGGCTAAAGCTAGTTTGTGAGGGGCGTGGCTAAAGCTAGTGTATGTAAGGGGCGTGGCTAAAGCTAGTGTGTGAGGGTCGTGGCTAAAGCTAGTGTGTGTGAGGGGCGTGACTAAAGCTAGTCTGTGTGAGGGGCGTGGCTAAAGCTAGTGTGTTTGAGGGGCGTGGCTAAAGCTAGTGTGTGTGAGGGGCGTGGTTAAAGCTAGTGTGTGTGTGTGAGGGGCGTGGCTTAAGCTAGTTTTTGTGAGGGGTGTGGCTAAAGCTAGCGTGTGTGAGGGGCGTGGCTAAAGCTAGTGTGTGTGAGGGGCGTGGTTAAAGCTAGTGTGTGTGTGAGGGGCGTGGCTTAAGCTAGTTTTTGTGAGGGGTGTGGCTAAAGCTAGCGTGTGTGAGGGGCGTGGCTAAAGCTAGTGTGTGTGAGGGGCGTGGTTAAAGCTAGTGTGTGTGTGAGGGGCGTGGCTTAAGCTAGTTTGTGTGAGGGGTGTGGCTAAAGCTAGCGTGTGTGAGGGGCGTGGCTAAAGCTAGCGTGTGTGAGGGGCGTGGCTAAAGCTAGTGTGTGTAAGGGGCGTGGCTAAAGCTAGTGTGTGTGAGGGGCGTGGCTAAAGCTAGTGTGTGTGAGGGGCGTGGCTAAAGCGAGTTTGTGTGAGGGGCGTGGCTAAAGCTAGTGTGTGAGGGGCGTGGCTAAAGCTAGTGTGTGTGAGGGGCGTGGCTAAAGCTAGTGCGTATGAGGGGCGTGGCTAAAGCGAGTTTGTGTGAGGGGCGTGGCTAAAGCTAGTGTGTTTGAGGGGCGTGGCTAAAGCTAGTGTGTGTGAGGGGCGTGGCTTAAGCTAGTGCGTGTTAGGGGCGTGGCTAAAGCTAGTGTGTGTGAGGGGCGTGGCTAAAGCTAGTGTGTGTGAGGGGCGTGGCTAAAGCTAGTGTGTTTGAGGGGCGTGGCTAAAGCTAGTTTGTGAGGGGCGTGGCTAAAGCTAGTTTATGTAAGGGGCGTGGCTAAAGCTAGTGTGTGAGGGTCGTGGCTAAAGCTAGTGTGTGTGAGGGGCGTGACTAAAGCTAGTGTGTGTGAGGGGCGTGGCTAAAGCTAGTGTTTGAGGGGCGTGGCTAAAGCTAGTGTATGTGAGGGGCGTGGTTAAAGCTAGTGTGTGAGCGACGTGGCTAAAGCTAGTGTGTGAGGGGCGTGGCTAAAGCTAGTGTGTGTGAGGGGCGTGGCTAAAGCTAGTGTGTGTGAGGGGCGTGGCTAAAGTTAGTTTGTGAGGGGCGTGGCTAAAGCTAGTGTATGTAAGGGGCGTGGCTAAAGCTAGTGTGTGAGGGTCGTGGCTAAAGCTAGTGTGTGTGAGGGGCGTGACTAAAGCTAGTCTGTGTGAGGGGCGTGGCTAAAGCTAGTGTGTTTGAGGGGCGTGGCTAAAGCTAGTGTGTGTGAGGGGCGTGGTTAAAGCTAGTGTGTGTGTGTGAGGGGCGTGGCTTAAGCTAGTTTTTGTGAGGGGTGTGGCTAAAGCTAGCGTGTGTGAGGGGCGTGGCTAAAGCTAGTGTGTGTGAGGGGCGTGGTTAAAGCTAGTGTGTGTGTGAGGGGCGTGGCTTAAGCTAGTTTGTGTGAGGGGTGTGGCTAAAGCTAGCGTGTGTGAGGGGCGTGGCTAAAGCTAGCGTGTGTGAGGGGCGTGGCTAAAGCTAGTGTGTGTGAGGGGCGTGGCTAAAGCTAGTGTGTGTGAGGGGCGTGGCTAAAGCTAGTGTGTGTGAGGGGCGTGGCTAAAGCGAGTTTGTGTGAGGGGCGTGGCTAAAGCTAGTGTGTGAGGGGCGTGGCTAAAGCTAGTGTGTGTGAGGGGCGTGGCTAAAGCTAGTGCGTATGAGGGGCGTGGCTAAAGCGAGTTTGTGTGAGGGGCGTGGCTAAAGCTAGTGTGTTTGAGGGGCGTGGCTAAAGCTAGTGTGTGTGAGGGGCGTGGCTAAAGCTAGTGCGTGTTAGGGGCGTGGCTAAAGCTAGTGTGTGTGAGGGGCGTGGCTAAAGCTAGTGTGTGTGAGGGGCGTGGCTAAAGCTAGTGTGTGTGAGGGGCGTGGCTAAAGCTAGTGTGTTTGAGGGTCGTGGCTAAAGCTAGTTTGTGAGGGGCGTGGCTAAAGCTAGTTTATGTAAGGGGCGTGGCTAAAGCTAGTGTGTGAGGGTCGTGGCTAAAGCTAGTGTGTGTGAGGGGCGTGACTAAAGCTAGTGTGTGTGAGGGGCGTGGTTAAAGCTAGTGTGTGAGCGACGTGGCTAAAGCTAGTGTGTGAGGGGCGTGGCTAAAGCTAGTGTGTGTGAGGGGCGTGGCTAAAGCTAGTGTGTGTGAGGGGCGTGGCTAAAGCTAGTTTGTGAGGGGCGTGGCTAAAGCTAGTGTATGTAAGGGGCGTGGCTAAAGCTAGTGTGTGAGGGTCGTGGCTAAAGCTAGTGTGTGTGAGGGGCGTGACTAAAGCTAGTCTGTGTGAGGGGCGTGGCTAAAGCTAGTGTGTTTGAAGGGCGTGGCTAAAGCTAGTGTGTGTGAGGGGCGTGGTTAAAGCTAGTGTGTGTGTGTGAGGGGCGTGGCTTAAGCTAGTTTTTGTGAGGGGTGTGGCTAAAGCTAGCGTGTGTGAGGGGCGTGGCTAAAGCTAGTGTGTGTGAGGGGCGTGGTTAAAGCTAGTGTGTGTGTGAGGGGCGTGGCTTAAGCTAGTTTGTGTGAGGGGTGTGGCTAAAGCTAGCGTGTGTGAGGGGCGTGGCTAAAGCTAGCGCGTGTGAGGGGCGTGGCTAAAGCTAGTGTGTGTGTGAGGGGCGTGGCTTAAGCTAGTTTGTGTGAGGGGTGTGGCTAAAGCTAGTTTGTGAGGGGCGTGGCTAAAGCTAGTGTATGTAAGGGGCGTGGCTAAAGCTAGTGTGTGAGGGTCGTGGCTAAAGCTAGTGTGTGTGAGGGGCGTGACTAAAGCTAGTCTGTGTGAGGGGCGTGGCTAAAGCTAGTGTGTTTGAGGGGCGTGGTTAAAGCTAGTGTGTGTGAGGGGCGTGGTTAAAGCTAGTGTGTGTGTGTGAGGGGCGTGGCTTAAGCTAGTTTTTGTGAGGGGTGTGGCTAAAGCTAGCGTGTGTGAGGGGCGTGGCTAAAGCTAGTGTGTGTGAGGGGCGTGGTTAAAGCTAGTGTGTGTGTGAGGGGCGTGGCTTAAGCTAGTTTGTGTGAGGGGTGTGGCTAAAGCTAGCGTGTGTGAGGGGCGTGGCTAAAGCTAGCGTGTGTGAGGGGCGTGGCTAAAGCTAGTGTGTGTGAGGGGCGTGGCTAAAGCTAGTGTGTGTGAGGGGCGTGGCTAAAGCTAGTGTGTGTGAGGGGCGTGGCTAAAGTTAGTGTGTGAGGGGCGTGGCTAAAGCTAGTGTCTGTGAGGGGCGTGGCTAAAGCGAGTTTGTGTGAGGGGCGTGTCTAAAGCTAGTGTGTGTGAGGGGCGTGGCTAAAGCTATTGTGTTTGAGGGGCGTGGCTAAAGCTAGTGTGTGTGAGGAGCGTGGTTAAAGCTAGTGTGTGTGTGAGGGGCGCGGCTTAAGCTAGTTTGTGTGAGGGGTGTGGCTAAAGCTAGCGTGTGTGAGGGGCGTGGCTAAAGCTATTGTGTGTGAGGGGCGTGGCTAAAGCTAGTGCGTGAGGGGCGTGGCTAAAGCTAGTGTGTGAGGGGCGTGGCTAAAGCTAGTGTTTGTGAAGGGCGTGGCTAAAGATAGTGTGTGTGAGGGGCGTGGCTAAAGCTAGTGTGTGTGAGGGGCGTGGCTAAAGCGAGTTTGTGTGAGGGGCGTGGCTAAAGCTAGTGTGTGAGGGGCGTGGCTAAAGCTAGTGTGTGTGAGGGGCGTGGCTAAAGCTAGTGCGTATGAGGGGCGTGGCTAAAGCGAGTTTGTGTGAGGGGCGTGGCTAAAGCTAGTGTGTTTGAGGGGCGTGGCTAAAGCTAGTGTTTGTGAGGGGCGTGGCTAAAGCTAGTGCGTGTTAGGGGCGTGGCTAAAGCTAGTGTGTGTGAGGGGCGTGGCTAAAGCTAGTGTGTGTGAGGGGCGTGGCTAAAGCTAGTTTGTGAGGGGCGTGGCTAAAGCTAGTTTATGTAAGGGGCGTGGCTAAAGCTAGTGTGTGAGGGTCGTGGCTAAAGCTAGTGTGTGTGAGGGGCGTGACTAAAGCTAGTGTGTGTGAGGGGCGTGGCTAAAGCTAGTGTGTGAGGGGCGTGGCTAAAGCTAGTGTATGTGAGGGGCGTGGTTAAAGCTAGTGTGTGAGCGACGTGGCTAAAGCTAGTGTGTGAGGGGCGTGGCTAAAGCTAGTGTGTGTGAGGGGCGTGGCTAAAGCTAGTGTGTGTGAGGGGCGTGGCTAAAGCTAGTTTGTGAGGGGCGTGGCTAAAGCTAGTGTATGTAAGCGGCGTGGCTAAAGCTAGTGTGTGAGGGTCGTGGCTAAAGCTAGTGTGTGTGAGGGGCGTGACTAAAGCTAGTCTGTGTGAGGGGCGTGGCTAAAGCTAGTGTGTTTGAGGGGCGTGGCTAAAGCTAGTGTGTGTGAGGGGCGTGGTTAAAGCTAGTGTGTGTGTGTGAGGGGCGTGGCTTAAGCTAGTTTTTGTGAGGGGTGTGGCTAAAGCTAGCGTGTGTGAGGGGCGTGGCTAAAGCTAGTGTGTGTGAGGGGCGTGGTTAAAGCTAGTGTGTGTGTGAGGGGCGTGGCTTAAGCTAGTTTGTGTGAGGGGTGTGGCTAAAGCTAGCGTGTGTGAGGGGCGTGGCTAAAGCTAGCGTGTGTGAGGGGCGTGGCTAAAGCTAGTGTGTGTGAGGGGCGTGGCTAAAGCTAGTGTGTGTGAGGGGCGTGGCTAAAGCTAGTGTGTGTGAGGGGCGTGGCTAAAGCGAGTTTGTGTGAGGGGCGTGGCTAAAGCTAGTGTGTGAGGGGCGTGGCTAAAGCTAGTGTGTGTGAGGGGCGTGGCTAAAGCTAGTGCGTATGAGGGGCGTGGCTAAAGCGAGTTTGTGTGAGGGGCGTGGCTAAAGCTAGTGTGTTTGAGGGGCGTGGCTAAAGCTAGTGTGTGTGAGGGGCGTGGCTAAAGCTAGTGCGTGTTAGGGGCGTGGCTAAAGCTAGTGTATGTGAGGGGCGTGGCTAAAGCTAGTGTGTGTGAGGGGCGTGGCTAAAGCTAGTGTGTTTGAGGGGCGTGGCTAAAGCTAGTTTGTGAGGGGCGTGGCTAAAGCTAGTTTATGTAAGGGGCGTGGCTAAAGCTAGTGTGTGAGGGTCGTGGCTAAAGCTAGTGTGTGTGAGGGGCGTGACTAAAGCTAGTGTGTGTGAGGGGCGTGGCTAAAGCTAGTGTGTGAGGGGCGTGGCTAAAGCTAGTGTATGTGAGGGGCGTGGTTAAAGCTAGTGTGTGAGCGACGTGGCTAAAGCTAGTGTGTGAGGGGCGTGGCTAAAGCTAGTGTGTGTGAGGGGCGTGGCTAAAGCTAGTGTGTGTGAGGGGCGTGGCTAAAGCTAGTTTGTGAGGGGCGTGGCTAAAGCTAGTGTATGTAAGGGGCGTGGCTAAAGCTAGTGTGTGAGGGTCGTGGCTAAAGCTAGTGTGTGTGAGGGGCGTGACTAAAGCTAGTCTGTGTGAGGGGCGTGGCTAAAGCTAGTGTGTTTGAGGGGCGTGGCTAAAGCTAGTGTGTGAGGGGCGTGGCTAAAGCTAGTGTGTGTGAGGGGCGTGGCTAAAGCTAGTGCGTATGAGGGGCGTGGCTAAAGCGAGTTTGTGTGAGGGGCGTGGCTAAAGCTAGTGTGTTTGAGGGGCGTGGCTAAAGCTAGTGTTTGTGAGGGGCGTGGCTAAAGCTAGTGCGTGTTAGGGGCGTGGCTAAAGCTAGTGTGTGTGAGGGGCGTGGCTAAAGCTAGTGTGTGTGAGGGGCGTGGCTAAAGCTAGTGTGTTTGAGGGGCGTGGCTAAAGCTAGTTTGTGAGGGGCGTGGCTAAAGCTAGTTTATGTAAGGGGCGTGGCTAAAGCTAGTGTGTGAGGGTCGTGGCTAAAGCTAGTGTGTGTGAGGGGCGTGACTAAAGCTAGTGTGTGTGAGGGGCGTGGCTAAAGCTAGTGTGTGAGGGGCGTGGCTAAAGCTAGTGTATGTGAGGGGCGTGGTTAAAGCTAGTGTGTGAGCGACGTGGCTAAAGCTAGTGTGTGAGGGGCGTGGCTAAAGCTAGTGTGTGTGAGGGGCGTGGCTAAAGCTAGTGTGTGTGAGGGGCGTGGCTAAAGCTAGTTTGTGAGGGGCGTGGCTAAAGCTAGTGTATGTAAGGGGCGTGGCTAAAGCTAGTGTGTGAGGGTCGTGGCTAAAGCTAGTGTGTGTGAGGGGCGTGACTAAAGCTAGTCTGTGTGAGGGGCGTGGCTAAAGCTAGTGTGTTTGAGGGGCGTGGCTAAAGCTAGTGTGTGTGAGGGGCGTGGTTAAAGCTAGTGTGTGTGTGTGAGGGGCGTGGCTTAAGCTAGTTTTTGTGAGGGGTGTGGCTAAAGCTAGCGTGTGTGAGGGGCGTGGCTAAAGCTAGTGTGTGTGAGGGGCGTGGTTAAAGCTAGTGTGTGTGTGAGGGGCGTGGCTTAAGCTAGTTTGTGTGAGGGGTGTGGCTAAAGCTAGCGTGTGTGAGGGGCGTGGCTAAAGCTAGCGTGTGTGAGGGGCGTGGCTAAAGCTAGTGTGTGTGAGGGGCGTGGCTAAAGCTAGTGTGTGTGAGGGGCGTGGCTAAAGCGAGTTTGTGTGAGGGGCGTGGCTAAAGCTAGTGTGTGAGGGGCGTGGCTAAAGCTAGTGTGTGTGAGGGGCGTGGCTAAAGCTAGTGCGTATGAGGGGCGTGGCTAAAGCGAGTTTGTGTGAGGGGCGTGGCTAAAGCTAGTGTGTTTGAGGGGCGTGGCTAAAGCTAGTGTGTGTGAGGGGCGTGGCTAAAGCTAGTGCGTGTTAGGGCCGTGGCTAAAGCTAGTGTTTGTTAGGGGCGTGGCTAAAGCTAGTGTGTGTGAGGGGCGTGGCTAAAGCTAGTGTGTTTGAGGGGCGTGGCTAAAGCTAGTTTGTGAGGGGCGTGGCTAAAGCTAGTTTATGTAAGGGGCGTGGCTAAAGCTAGTGTGTGAGGGTCGTGGCTAAAGCTAGTGTGTGTGAGGGGCGTGACTAAAGCTAGTGTGTGTGAGGGGCGTGGCTAAAGCTAGTGTGTGAGGGGCGTGGCTAAAGCTAGTGTATGTGAGGGGCGTGGTTAAAGCTAGTGTGTGAGCGACGTGGCTAAAGCTAGTGTGTGAGGGGCGTGGCTAAAGCTAGTGTGTGTGAGGGGCGTGGCTAAAGCTAGTGTGTGTGAGGAGCGTGGCTAAAGCTAGTTTGTGAGGGGCGTGGCTAAAGCTAGTGTATGTAAGGGGCGTGGCTAAAGCTAGTGTGTGAGGGTCGTGGCTAAAGCTAGTGTGTGTGAGGGGCGTGACTAAAGCTAGTCTGTGTGAGGGGCGTGGCTAAAGCTAGTGTGTTTGAGGGGCGTGGCTAAAGCTAGTGTGTGTGAGGGGCGTGGTTAAAGCTAGTGTGTGTGTGTGAGGGGCGTGGCTTAAGCTAGTTTTTGTGAGGGGTGTGGCTAAAGCTAGCGTGTGTGAGGGGCGTGGCTAAAGCTAGTGTGTGTGAGGGGCGTGGTTAAAGCTAGTGTGTGTGTGAGGGGCGTGGCTTAAGCTAGTTTGTGTGAGGGGTGTGGCTAAAGCTAGCGTGTGTGAGGGGCGTGGCTAAAGCTAGCGTGTGTGAGGGGCGTGGCTAAAGCTAGTGTGTGTGAGGGGCGTGGCTAAAGCTAGTGTGTGTGAGGGGCGTGGCTAAAGCGAGTTTGTGTGAGGGGCGTGGCTAAAGCTAGTGTGTGAGGGGCGTGGCTAAAGCTAGTGTGTGTGAGGGGCGTGGCTAAAGCTAGTGCGTATGAGGGGCGTGGCTAAAGCGAGTTTGTGTGAGGGGCGTGGCTAAAGCTAGTGTGTTTGAGGGGCGTGGCTAAAGCTAGTGTGTGTGAGGGGCGTGGCTAAAGCTAGTGCGTGTTAGGGCCGTGGCTAAAGCTAGTGTTTGTTAGGGGCGTGGCTAAAGCTAGTGTGTGTGAGGGGCGTGGCTAAAGCTAGTGTGTTTGAGGGGCGTGGCTAAAGCTAGTTTGTGAGGGGCGTGGCTAAAGCTAGTTTATGTAAGGGGCGTGGCTAAAGCTAGTGTGTGAGGGTCGTGGCTAAAGCTAGTGTGTGTGAGGGGCGTGACTAAAGCTAGTGTGTGTGAGGGGCGTGGCTAAAGCTAGTGTGTGAGGGGCGTGGCTAAAGCTAGTGTATGTGAGGGGCGTGGTTAAAGCTAGTGTGTGAGCGACGTGGCTAAAGCTAGTGTGTGAGGGGCGTGGCTAAAGCTAGTGTGTGTGAGGGGCGTGGCTAAAGCTAGTGTGTGTGAGGGGCGTGGCTAAAGCTAGTTTGTGAGGGGCGTGGCTAAAGCTAGTGTATGTAAGGGGCGTGGCTAAAGCTAGTGTGTGAGGGTCGTGGCTAAAGCTAGTGTGTGTGAGGGGCGTGACTAAAGCTAGTCTGTGTGAGGGGCGTGGCTAAAGCTAGTGTGTTTGAGGGGCGTGGCTAAAGCTAGTGTGTGTGAGGGGCGTGGTTAAAGCTAGTGTGTGTGTGTGAGGGGCGTGGCTTAAGCTAGTTTTTGTGAGGGGTGTGGCTAAAGCTAGCGTGTGTGAGGGGCGTGGCTAAAGCTAGTGTGTGTGAGGGGCGTGGTTAAAGCTAGTGTGTGTGTGAGGGGCGTGGCTTAAGCTAGTTTGTGTGAGGGGTGTGGCTAAAGCTAGCGTGTGTGAGGGGCGTGGCTAAAGCTAGCGTGTGTGAGGGGCGTGGCTAAAGCTAGTGTGTGTGAGGGGCGTGGCTAAAGCTAGTGTGTGTGAGGGGCGTGGCTAAAGCGAGTTTGTGTGAGGGGCGTGGCTAAAGCTAGTGTGTGAGGTGCGTGGCTAAAGCTAGTGTGTGTGAGGGGCGTGGCTAAAGCTAGTGCGTATGAGGGGCGTGGCTAAAGCGAGTTTGTGTGAGGGGCGTGGCTAAAGCTAGTGTGTTTGAGGGGCGTGGCTAAAGCTAGTGTGTGTGAGGGGCGTGGCTAAAGCTAGTGCGTGTTAGGGGCGTGGCTAAAGCTAGTGTGTGTGAGGGGCGTGGCTAAAGCTAGTGTGTGTGAGGGGCGTGGCTAAAGCTAGTGTGTTTGAGGGGCGTGGCTAAAGCTAGTTTGTGAGGGGCGTGGCTAAAGCTAGTTTATGTAAGGGGCGTGGCTAAAGCTAGTGTGTGAGGGTCGTGGCTAAAGCTAGTGTGTGTGAGGGGCGTGACTAAAGCTAGTGTGTGTGAGGGGCGTGGCTAAAGCTAGTGTGTGAGGGGCGTGGCTAAAGCTAGTGTATGTGAGGGGCGTGGTTAAAGCTAGTGTGTGAGCGACGTGGCTAAAGCTAGTGTGTGAGGGGCGTGGCTAAAGCTAGTGTGTGTGAGGGGCGTGGCTAAAGCTAGTGTGTGTGAGGGGCGTGGCTAAAGCTAGTTTGTGAGGGGCGTGGCTAAAGCTAGTGTATGTAAGGGGCGTGGCTAAAGCTAGTGTGTGAGGGTCGTGGCTAAAGCTAGTGTGTTTGAGGGGCGTGGCTAAAGCTAGTGTGTGTGAGGGGCGTGGCTAAAGCTAGTGTGTTTGAGGGGCGTGGCTAAAGCTAGTGTGTGTGAGGGGCGTGGTTAAAGCTAGTGTGTGTGTGTGAGGGGCGTGGCTTAAGCTAGTTTTTGTGAGGGGTGTGGCTAAAGCTAGCGTGTGTGAGGGGCGTGGCTAAAGCTAGTGTGTGTGAGGGGCGTGGTTAAAGCTAGTGTGTGTGTGAGGGGCGTGGCTTAAGCTAGTTTGTGTGAGGGGTGTGGCTAAAGCTAGCGTGTGTGAGGGGCGTGGCTAAAGCTAGCGTGTGTGAGGGGCGTGGCTAAAGCTGGTGTGTGTGCCACGTGCTGCCACACCTCACACACACACACACACAGCTCACACACACACACACACACACACTCACACAGCTCACACACACACACACAGACCCACACACACACACACACACACACACACACACACACACACACAGCTCACACACACACACACACACACACTCACACAGCTCACACACACACACACACACAGCTCACACACACACACACACACACACACTCACACACACACACACACACACACACACACACACACACACACACACACAGTTCACACACACACACACAGACACACACACTCACACACAGACACACACACACACAGCTCACACACACACACACACACACACACTCACACACACACACACACACAGTTCACACACACAGTTCACACACACACACAGACACACACACACACAGCTCACACACACACACACACTCACACACACACACACACAGTTCACACACACACACACACACACACAAACACACACACAGACACACACACACACAGCTCACACACACACACACACACACACAGACAGACACACACACACACACACACACACACAGCTCACACACACACACACACACACTCACACACACACACACACACACACACACAGTTCACACACACAGTTCACACACACACACACAGACACACACACACACAGCTCACACACACACACACACACTCACACACAGACACACACACACACAGCTCACACACACACACACACACTCACACACACACACACACACACAGTTCACACACACAAACACACACACAGACACACACACACACAGCTCACACACACACACACAGACACACAGACACACAGTTCACACACACACACACACACACACACACACAGACACACACACACACAGCTCACACACACACACACACAGACACACACACACACAGCTCACACACACACACACACACACACACAGCTCACACACACACTCACACACACACACACACAGTTCACACACACACACACACACACACACACACACACACACACAGACACACACACACACAGCTCACACACACACACACACAGACACACACACACAGCTCACACACTCGTGCTTGTTTTCAGGGCGTCAGGTGGAGAAGTTGCTGTGGTCAGACGACAGTTACATGACAAACGCCTCGATGACTCTGAGCGTTCCCATCGCTCCAGGAGAATCTGACATCGAGTTTCCCGAAGAAGAAGAAGAACCGAGCGACGAAGAGCGCGAGTTTGACACGGTGAGAAAACACATCATCATCATAGACATAATAAGGAAAATAATTATAATGATAAATATAGCCGCAAGCGGCGATGGTCGGCCCTCGCCACGCCGCAAGAGGAGGGGGCGTGGCTAACACTTTTATTCCATGGACGTCTGAGTCCGTCACGTCTTCTCCTCTTCACAAAAGACATTTCATTTATAATTCTGATCAGAATGTGTGGCTCCGCCTCTCTTTAAGGACAAACGTCCTGAAGACAAGTCTCACCAGATGTCACGTTACAGGACAAACGCCTGAGGGGGAGGAGTTAGTGAAAGTATAAAGTCTAAACATGTTTCTGTCATGTTATCGTCATAGTTACGGCTGAGCAGGTCCAGTGACTTTTTGGATTCATTTTGTGTCAAATTTCATAACATTTAAAAAAACTAGACCTTTTACTCCCCATGTCCCTCTGTAGGGGGCGCTCTCGCACCACATGCATTTGTTTCACTTCAAGTGGGCTCAGGCCAAAGGGTTAAACAGTTGATTCAAATGTGACGCATTTAAACTTTATCTGTGCAACAAGAAGCAACTTTAAACTTTATCTGTGCAACAAGAAGCAACTTTAAACTTTATCTGTGCAACAAGAAGCAACTTTAAACTTTATCTGTGCAACAAGAAGCAACTTTAAACTTTATCTGTGCAACAAGAAGCAACTTTAAACTTTATCTGTGCAACAAGAAGCAACTTTAAACTTTATCTGTGCAACAAGAAGCAACTTTAAACTTTATCTGTGCAACAAGAAGCAACTTTAAACTTTATCTGTGCAACAAGAAGCAACTTTAAACTTTATCTGTGACACAAGAAGCAACTTTAAACTTTATCTGTGCAACAAGAAGCAACTTTAAACTTTATCTGTGCAACAAGAAGCAACTTTAAACTTGGGTCATTTTCTGAAATCCTTGCTACAGTTTGAGGCTCAGAGACTGTGACAGATCAAAGTCATTTCATACTTTTCCAACACCATTTTCACCAAATTTCAGCTGTTTGGGGCCCCTCATGGTCTGGGGCCCTCATGGTGTGGACCTCATGGTCTGGGGTCCTCATGGTGTGGACCTCATGGTCTGGGCCCCTCATGGTGTGGGCCTCATGGTGTGGACCTCATGGTGTGGGCCCCTCATGGTGTGGGCCCCTCATGGTCTGGGCCCCTCATGGTGTGGGCCCCTCGTGGTGTGGGCCCCTCATGGTGTGGGCCCCTCATGGTCTGGGCCCCTCATGGTGTGGGCCCCTCATGGTGTGGGCCCCTCATGGTGTGGGCCTCATGGTGTGAACCTCATGATGTGGGCCCCTCATGGTGTGGGCCCCTCATGGTGTGGGCCTCATGGTGTGGGCCTCATGGTGTGGACCTCATGGTGTGGGCCTCATGGTCTGGGTCCCTCATGGTCTGGGCCCCTCATGGTGTGGACCTCATGGTCTGGGTCCCTCATGGTCTGGGCCCCTCATGGTGTGGGCCCCTCATGGTGTGGACCTCATGGTGTGGGCCCCTCATGGTGTGGACCTCATGGTGTGGGCCCCTCATGGTCTGGGCCCCTCATGGTGTGGACCCCTCATGGTCTGGGTCCCTCATGGTCTGGGCCCCTCATGGTGTGGGCCCCTCATGGTGTGGGCCTCATGGTGTGGGCCCCTCATGGTCTGGGTCCCTCATGGTCTGGGCCCCTCATGGTGTGGACCTCATGGTGTGGGGCCCTCATGGTGTGGGCCCCTCATGGTGTGGGCCCCTCATGGTGTGGACCTCATGGTGTGGGCCTCATGGTGTGGGCCCCTCATGGTCTGGGCCCCTCATGGTGTGGACCCCTCATGGTCTGGACCCCTCATGGTGTGGGCCCCTCATGGTGTGAGGTCCCTCATGGTGTGGGCCCCTCATGGTGTGGGCCCCTCATGGTGTGGACCTCATGGTGTGGGCCCCTCATGGTGTGGGCCTCATGGTGTGGGCCCCTCATGGTGTGGGCCTCATGGTGTGGACCCCTCATGGTGTGGGCCTCATGGTGTGGACCTCATGGTGTTGACCTCATGGTCTGGACCCCTCATGGTGTGGGCCCCTCATGGTGTGAGGTCCCTCATGGTGTGGACCTCATGGTCTGGACCCCTCATGGTGTGGGCCCCTCATGGTGTGAGGTCCCTCATGGTGTGGGCCCCTCATGGTGTGGGCCCCTCATGGTGTTGACCTCATGGTGTGGGCCCCTCATGGTGTGGGCCCCTCATGGTGTGGACCCCTCATGGTGTGGGCCTCATGGTGTGGGCCCCTCATGGTGTGGACCCCTCATGGTGTGGGCCCCTCATGGTGTGGACCCCTCATGGTGTGGACCCCTCATGGTGTGGGCCCCTCATGGTGTGGACCCCTTATGGTGTGGGCCCCTCATGGTGTGGGCCTCATGGTGTGAACCTCATGATGTGGGCCCCTCATGGTGTGGGCCCCTCATGGTGTGGGCCCCTCATGGTGTGGGCCTCATGGTGTGGGCCTCATGGTGTGGACCCCTTATGGTTTGGGCCCTTCATGGTCTGGGCCCCTCATGGTGTGGGTCCCTCATGGTCTGGGCCCCTCATGGTGTGGACCATTCATGGTCTGGGTCCCTCATGGTCTGGGCCCCTCATGGTGTGGACCTCATGGTCTGGGTCCCTCATGGTCTGGGCCCCTCATGGTGTGGGCCCCTCATGGTGTGGACCTCATGGTGTGGGCCTCATGGTGTGGGCCCCTCATGGTGTGGGCCTCATGGTGTGGACCTCATGGTGTGGGTCCCTCATGGTCTGGGTCCCTCATGGTGTGGACCTCATGGTGTGGGCCCCTCATGGTCTGGGCCCCTAATGGTGTGGACCCCTCATGGTCTGGGTCCCTCATGGTCTGGGCCCCTCATGGTGTGGGCCCCTCATGGTGTGGGCCTCATGGTGTGGGCCCCTCATGGTCTGGGTCCCTCATGGTGTGGGCCCCTCATGGTGTGGGCCTCATGGTGTGGGCCCCTCATGGTCTGGGTCCCTCATGGTGTGGGCCCCTCATGGTCTGGGCCCCTCATGGTGTGGGCCTCATGGTCTGGGTCCCTCATGGTCTGGGCCCCTCATGGTGTGGACCTCATGGTCTGGGTCCCTCATGGTCTGGGCCCCTCATGGTGTGGGCCCCTCATGGTGTGGACCTCATGGTGTGGGCCTCATGGTGTGGGCCCCTCATGGTCTGGGTCCCTCATGGTCTGGGCCCCTCATGGTGTGGACCTCATGGTGTGGGCCCCTCATGGTGTGGACCTCATGGTGTGGGCCCCTCATGGTCTGGGCCCCTCATGGTGTGGACCCCTCATGGTCTGGGTCCCTCATGGTCTTGGCCCCTCATGGTGTGGGCCCCTCATGGTGTGGGCCTCATGGTGTGGGCCCCTCATGGTCTGGGTCCCTCATGGTCTGGGCCCCTCATGGTGTGGACCTCATGGTGTGGGCCCCTCATGGTGTGGGCCCCTCATGGTGTGGGCCTCATGGTGTGGACCTCTTGGTGTGGGCCCCTCATGGTCTGGGCCCCTCATGGTGTGTACCCCTCATGGTCTGGACCCCTCATGGTGTGGGCCCCTCATGGTGTGAGGTCCCTCATGATGTGGGCCCCTCATGGTGTGGGCCCCTCATGGTGTGGACCTCATGGTGTGGACCTCATGGTGTGGGCCCCTCATGGTGTGGGCCTCATGGTGTGGGCCCCTCATGGTGTGGACCTCATGGTGTGGGCCCCTCATGGTGTGGGCCTCATGGTGTGGACCCCTCATGGTGTGGGCCTCATGGTGTGGGCCCCTCATGGTGTGGACCTCATGGTGTGGACCTCATGGTGTGGGCCCCTCATGGTGTGGGCCCCTCATGGTGTGGGCCCCTCATGGTGTGGACCCCTCATGGTGTGGGCCCCTCACGGTGTGGACCCCTCATGGTGTGGGCCCCTCATGGTGTGGACCCCTCATGGTGTGGACCCCTCATGGTGTGGGCCCCTCATGGTGTGGACCCCTTATGGTGTGGGCCCCTCATGGTGTGGGCCTCATGGTGTGAACCTCATGATGTGGGCCCCTCATGGTGTGGGCCCCTCATGGTGTGGGCCTCATGGTGTGGGCCTCATGGTGTGGACCTCATGGTGTGGGCCCCTTATGGTTTGGGCCCTTCATGGTCTGGGCCCCTCATGGTGTGGGTCCCTCATGGTCTGGGTCCCTCATGGTCTGGGCCCCTCATGGTGTGAGTCCCTCATGGTCTGGGCCCCTCATTGTGTGGACCATTCATGGTCTGGGTCCCTCATGGTCTGGGCCCCTCATGGTGTGGACCTCATGGTCTGGGTCCCTCATGGTCTGGGCCCCTCATGGTGTGGGCCCCTCATGGTGTGGACCTCATGGTGTGGGCCTCATGGTGTGGGCCCCTCATGGTCTGGGTCCCTCATGGTCTGGGCCCCTCATGGTGTGGACCTGATGGTGTGGGCCCCTCATGGTGTGGGCCTCATGGTGTGGACCTCATGGTGTGGGCCCCTCATGGTCTGGGCCCCTAATGGTGTGGACCCCTCATGGTCTGGGTCCCTCATGGTCTGGGCCCCTCATGGTGTGGGCCTCATGGTGTGGGCCCCTCATGGTCTGGGTCCCCCATGGTGTGGGCCCCTCATGGTGTGGGCCCCTCATGGTGTGGGCCTCATGGTGTGGACCTCATGGTCTGGACCCCTCATGGTCTGGGCCCCTCATGGTGTGGGCCCCTCTATAAAGTCATAATGTTTATATGCAAGACTCCTGGTGCATGATGGGAAGTGTAGTCAAGCATCTGCAGCTGCTCTTTCATGTCCCACCCCCGTGTGACCCTGGAGTGACCCCCGTGTGACCCCTGACCTCAGGTGCAGCTTTGATCCTCCTGAGCTCAAAAGAAGCAGAAACATCACAAACACGTCGTCTTTCTGCTCCTGGCGTTCTATCTGCTCCTGGCGTTCTCTCTCTGCTCCTGGCGTTCTCTCTGCTCCTGGCGTTCTCTCTGCTCCTGGCGTTCTCTCTCTGCTCCTGGCGTTCTCTCTGCTCCTGGCGTTCTCTCTGCTCCTGGTGTTCTCTCTCTGCTCCTGGCGTTCTTTCTCTGCTCCTGGCGTTCTCTCTCTGCTCCTGGCGTTCTCTCTCTGCTCCTGGCGTTCTCTCTCTGCTCTTGGCGTTCTCTCTGCTCCTGGCGTTCTCTCTGCTCCTGGTGTTCTCTCTCTGCTCCTGGCGTTCTTTCTCTGCTCCTGGCGTTCTCTCTCTGCTCCTGGCGTTCTCTCTGCTCCTTGTGTTCTCTCCCTGCTCCTGGCATTCTCTCTGCTCCTGGCGTTCTCTCTCTGCTCCTTGTGTTCTCTCCCTGCTCCTGGCATTCTCTCTGCTCCTGGCGTTCTCTCTCTGCTCCTGGCGTTCTCTCTGCTCCTGGTGTTCTCTCTGCTCCTGGCGTTCTCTCTGCTCCTGGCGTTCACTCTCTGCTCCTGGCGTTCACTCTCTGCTCCTGGCGTTCTCCCTGCTCCTGGCGTTCTCTCTCTGCTCCTGGCGTTCTCTCTCTGCTCCTGGCTTTTCTCTGCTCCTGGCGTTATCTCTGCTCCTTGTGTTCTCCCTGCTCCTGGCGTTCTCTCTGCTCCTGGCGTTCTCTCTCTGCTCCTGGCGTTCTCCCTGCTCCTGGCATTCTCTCTGCTCCTGGCGTTCTCTCTCTGCTCCTTGTGTTCTCTCCCTGCTCCTGGCATTCTCTCTGCTCCTGGCGTTCTCTCTCTGCTCCTGGCGTTCTCTCTGCTCCTGGTGTTCTCTCTGCTCCTGGCGTTCTCTCTCTGCTCCTGGCGTTCTCTCTCTGCTCCTGGCGTTCTCTCTCTGCTCCTGGCGTTCTCCCTGCTCCTGGCGTTCTCTCTCTGCTCCTGGCGTTCTCTCTCTGCTCCTGGCGTTTTCTCTGCTCCTGGCGTTATCTCTGCTCCTTGTGTTCTCTCCCTGCTCCTGGCATTCTCTCTGCTCCTGGCGTTCTCTCTCTGCTCCTGGCGTTCTCTCTCTGCTCCTGGCGTTCTCTCTGCTCCTGGTGTTCTCTCTGCTCCTGGCGTTCTCTCTGCTCCTGGCGTTCTCTCTCTGCTCCTGGCGTTCTCTCTCTGCTCCTGGCGTTCTCTCTGCTCCTGGTGTTCTCTCTGCTCCTGGCGTTCTCTCTGCTCCTGGCGTTCTCTCTCTGCTCCTGGCGTTCTCTCTCTGCTCCTGGCGTTCTCCCTGCTCCTGGCATTCTCTCTGCTCCTGGCGTTCTCTCTCTGCTCCTTGTGTTCTCTCCCTGCTCCTGGCATTCTCTCTGCTCCTGGCGTTCTCTCTCTGCTCCTGGCGTTCTCTCTGCTCCTGGTGTTCTCTCTGCTCCTGGCGTTCTCTCTGCTCCTGGCGTTCTCTCTGCTCCTGGCGTTCTCTCTGCTCCTGGCGTTCTCTCTCTGCTCCTGGCGTTCTCTCTCTGCTCCTGGCGTTCTCCCTGCTCCTGGCGTTCTCTCTCTGCTTCTGGCGTTCTCTCTCTGCTCCTGGCGTTTTCTCTGCTCCTGGCGTTATCTCTGCTCCTTGTGTTCTCTCCCTGCTCCTGGCATTCTCTCTGCTCCTGGCATTCTCTCTCTGCTCCTGGCGTTCTCTCTCTGCTCCTGGCGTTCTCTCTGCTCCTGGTGTTCTCTCTGCTCCTGGCGTTCTCTCTGCTCCTGGCGTTCTCTCTCTGCTCCTGGCGTTCTCTCTCTGCTCCTGGCGTTCTCTCTGCTCCTGGCGTTCTCTCTCTGCTCCTGGCGTTCTCTCTCTGCTCCTGGCGTTCTCTCTGCTCCTGGCGTTCTCTCTCTGCTCCTGGCGTTCTCTCTCTGCTCCTGGCGTTCTCTCTCTGCTCCTGGCATTCTCTCTCTGCTCCTGGCGTTCTCTCTGCTCCTGGCGTTCTCTCTCTGCTCCTGGCGTTCTCTCTCTGCTCCTGGCGTTCTCTCTGCTCCTGGCGTTATCTCTGCTCCTTGTGTTCTCTCTGCTCGTGGCGTTCTCTCTCTGCTCCTGGCGTTCTCTCCCTGCTCCTGGCGTTCTCTCTCTGCTCCTGGCGTTCTCTCTCTGCTCCTGGCGTTCTCCCTGCTCCTGGCGTTCTCTCTCTGCTCCTGGCGTTCTCTCTCTGCTCCTGGCGTTTTCTCTGCTCCTGGCGTTATCTCTGCTCCTTGTGTTCTCTCCCTGCTCCTGGCATTCTCTCTGCTCCTGGCATTCTCTCTCTGCTCCTGGCGTTCTCTCTCTGCTCCTGGCGTTCTCTCTGCTCCTGGTGTTCTCTCTGCTCCTGGCGTTCTCTCTGCTCCTGGCGTTCTCTCTCTGCTCCTGGCGTTCTCTCTCTGCTCCTGGCGTTCTCTCTGCTCCTGGCGTTCTCTCTCTGCTCCTGGCGTTCTCTCTCTGCTCCTGGCGTTTTCTCTGCTCCTGGCGTTCTCTCTCTGCTCCTGGCGTTCTCTCTCTGCTCCTGGCGTTCTCTCTCTGCTCCTGGCATTCTCTCTCTGCTCCTGGCGTTCTCTCTGCTCCTGGCGTTCTCTCTCTGCTCCTGGCGTTCTCTCTCTGCTCCTGGCGTTCTCTCTGCTCCTGGCGTTATCTCTGCTCCTTGTGTTCTCTCTCTGCTCGTGGCGTTCTCTCTCTGCTCCTGGCGTTCTCTCCCTGCTCCTGGCGTTCTCTCTCTGCTCCTGGCGTTCTCTCTCTGCTCCTGGCGTTCTCTCCCTGCTCCTGGCGTTCTCTCTCTGCTCCTGGCGTTCTCTCTCTGCTCCTGGCGTTCTCTCTGCTCCTGGCGTTCTCTCTGCTCCTGGCGTTCTCTCTCTGCTCCTGGCGTTCTCTCTCTGCTCCTGGCGTTTTCTCTGCTCCTGGCGTTCTCTCTCTGCTCCTGGCGTTCTCTCTCTGCTCCTGGCGTTCTCTCTCTGCTCCTGGCATTCTCTCTCTGCTCCTGGCGTTCTCTCTGCTCCTGGCGTTCTCTCTCTGCTCCTGGCGTTCTCTCTCTGCTCCTGGCGTTCTCTCTGCTCCTGGCGTTATCTCTGCTCCTTGTGTTCTCTCTGCTCGTGGCGTTCTCTCTCTGCTCCTGGCGTTCTCTCTCTGCTCCTGGCGTTCTCTCCCTGCTCCTGGCGTTCTCTCTCTGCTCCTGGCGTTCTCTCTCTGCTCCTGGCGTTCTCTCTGCTCCTGGCGTTCTCTCTGCTCCTGGCGTTCTCTCTCTGCTCCTGGCGTTCTCTCTCTGCTCCTGGCGTTCTCCCTGCTCCTGGCGTTCTCTCTCTGCTCCTGGCGTTCTCTCTCTGCTCCTGGCGTTTTCTCTGCTCCTGGCGTTATCTCTGCTCCTTGTGTTCTCTCCCTGCTCCTGGCATTCTCTCTGCTCCTGGCATTCTCTCTCTGCTCCTGGCGTTCTCTCTCTGCTCCTGGCGTTCTCTCTGCTCCTGGTGTTCTCTCTGCTCCTGGCGTTCTCTCTGCTCCTGGCGTTCTCTCTCTGCTCCTGGCGTTCTCTCTCTGCTCCTGGCGTTCTCTCTGCTCCTGGCGTTCTCTCTCTGCTCCTGGCGTTCTCTCTCTGCTCCTGGCGTTTTCTCTGCTCCTGGCGTTCTCTCTCTGCTCCTGGCGTTCTCTCTCTGCTCCTGGCGTTCTCTCTCTGCTCCTGGCATTCTCTCTCTGCTCCTGGCGTTCTCTCTGCTCCTGGCGTTCTCTCTCTGCTCCTGGCGTTCTCTCTCTGCTCCTGGCGTTCTCTCTGCTCCTGGCGTTATCTCTGCTCCTTGTGTTCTCTCTGCTCGTGGCGTTCTCTCTCTGCTCCTGGCGTTCTCTCCCTGCTCCTGGCGTTCTCTCTCTGCTCCTGGCGTTCTCTCTCTGCTCCTGGCGTTCTCCCTGCTCCTGGCGTTCTCTCTCTGCTCCTGGCGTTCTCTCTCTGCTCCTGGCGTTTTCTCTGCTCCTGGCGTTATCTCTGCTCCTTGTGTTCTCTCCCTGCTCCTGGCATTCTCTCTGCTCCTGGCATTCTCTCTCTGCTCCTGGCGTTCTCTCTCTGCTCCTGGCGTTCTCTCTGCTCCTGGTGTTCTCTCTGCTCCTGGCGTTCTCTCTGCTCCTGGCGTTCTCTCTCTGCTCCTGGCGTTCTCTCTCTGCTCCTGGCGTTCTCTCTGCTCCTGGCGTTCTCTCTCTGCTCCTGGCGTTCTCTCTCTGCTCCTGGCGTTTTCTCTGCTCCTGGCGTTCTCTCTCTGCTCCTGGCGTTCTCTCTCTGCTCCTGGCGTTCTCTCTCTGCTCCTGGCATTCTCTCTCTGCTCCTGGCGTTCTCTCTGCTCCTGGCGTTCTCTCTCTGCTCCTGGCGTTCTCTCTCTGCTCCTGGCGTTCTCTCTGCTCCTGGCGTTATCTCTGCTCCTTGTGTTCTCTCTCTGCTCGTGGCGTTCTCTCTCTGCTCCTGGCGTTCTCTCCCTGCTCCTGGCGTTCTCTCTCTGCTCCTGGCGTTCTCTCTCTGCTCCTGGCGTTCTCTCCCTGCTCCTGGCGTTCTCTCTCTGCTCCTGGCGTTCTCTCTCTGCTCCTGGCGTTCTCTCTGCTCCTGGCGTTCTCTCTGCTCCTGGCGTTCTCTCTCTGCTCCTGGCGTTCTCTCTCTGCTCCTGGCGTTTTCTCTGCTCCTGGCGTTCTCTCTCTGCTCCTGGCGTTCTCTCTCTGCTCCTGGCGTTCTCTCTGCTCCTGGCGTTATCTCTGCTCCTTGTGTTCTCTCTCTGCTCGTGGCGTTCTCTCTCTGCTCCTGGCGTTCTCTCCCTGCTCCTGGCGTTCTCTCTCTGCTCCTGGCGTTCTCTCTCTGCTCCTGGCGTTCTCTCCCTGCTCCTGGCGTTCTCTCTCTGCTCCTGGCGTTCTCTCTCTGCTCCTGGCGTTCTCTCTGCTCCTGGCGTTCTCTCTGCTCCTGGCGTTCTCTCTCTGCTCCTGGCGTTCTCTCTCTGCTCCTGGCGTTTTCTCTGCTCCTGGCGTTCTCTCTCTGCTCCTGGCGTTCTCTCTCTGCTCCTGGCGTTCTCTCTCTGCTCCTGGCATTCTCTCTCTGCTCCTGGCGTTCTCTCTGCTCCTGGCGTTCTCTCTCTGCTCCTGGCGTTCTCTCTCTGCTCCTGGCGTTCTCTCTGCTCCTGGCGTTATCTCTGCTCCTTGTGTTCTCTCTGCTCGTGGCGTTCTCTCTCTGCTCCTGGCGTTCTCTCCCTGCTCCTGGCGTTCTCTCTCTGCTCCTGGCGTTCTCTCTCTGCTCCTGGCGTTCTCTCCCTGCTCCTGGCGTTCTCTCTCTGCTCCTGGCGTTCTCTCTCTGCTCCTGGCGTTCTCTCTGCTCCTGGCGTTCTCTCTGCTCCTTGTGTTCTCTCCCTGCTCCTGGCGTTCTCTCTCTGGTCTCAGGAGAATGCTGAGCTGTTCTTTGGGGGATTCTCTCTTATGTAACGTCAGACGCAGCAGCTTCAGGATTAAAACCTTAAAAGTCCAAAAATGTGAGCGACAAAAGCTTCAACTGCAACGTTTGAAATGTACGACTATTGTACTGCAGTAAAGTACAGACGCAGTACTTTCACACTGACTATTGTACTGCAGTAAAGTACAGACGCAGTACTTTCACACTGACTATTGTACTGCAGTAAAGTACAGACGCAGTACTTTCACACTGACTATTGTACTGCAGTAAAGTACAGACGCAGTACTTTCACACTGACTATTGTACTGCAGTAAAGTACAGACGCAGTACTTTCACACTGACTATTGTACTGCAGTAAAGTACAGACGCAGTACTTTCACACTGACTATTGTACTGCAGTAAAGTACAGACGCAGTACTTTCACACTGACTATTGTACTGCAGTAAAGTACAGACGCAGTACTTTCACACTGACTATTGTACTGCAGTAAAGTACAGACGCAGTACTTTCACACTGACTATTGTACTGCAGTAAAGTACAGACGCAGTACTTTCACACTGACTATTGTACTGCAGTAAAGTACAGACGCAGTACTTTCACACTGACTATTGTACTGCAGTAAAGTACAGACGCAGTACTTTCACACTGACTATTGTACTGCAGTAAAGTACAGACGCAGTACTTTCACACTGACTATTGTACTGCAGTAAAGTACAGACGCAGTACTTTCACACTGACTATTGTACTGCAGTAAAGTACGGACGCAGTACTTTCACACTGACTATTGTACTGCAGTAAAGTACAGACGCAGTACTTTCACACTGACTATTGTACTGCAGTAAAGTACAGACGCAGTACTTTCACACTGACTATTGTACTGCAGTAAAGTACAGACGCAGTACTTTCACACTGACTATTGTACTGCAGTAAAGTACAGACGCAGTACTTTCACACTGACTATTGTACTGCAGTAAAGTACAGACGCAGTACTTTCACACTGACTATTGTGTACTGCAGTTCCTCTAATGAAGGGGGGACTGGGTAGTTCCTCTGAGGAAGGGGGGACTGGGTAGTTCCTCTGATGAAGGGGGACTGGGTAGTTCCTCTGAGGAAGGGGGGACTGGGTAGTTCCTCTGAGGAAGGGGGGACTGGGTAGTTCCTCTGAGGAAGGGGGGACTGGGTAGTTCCTCTGAGGAAGGGGGGACTGGGTAGTTCCTCTGATGAAGGGGGACTGGGTAGTTCCTCTGAGGAAGGGGGACTGGGTAGTTCCTCTGATGAAGGGGGGACTGGGTAGTTCCTCTGAGGAAGGGGGGACTGGGTAGTTCCTCTGAGGAAGGGGGGACTGGGTAGTTCCTCTGAGGAAGGGGGGACTGGGTAGTTCCTCTGAGGAAGGGGGGACTGGGTAGTTCCTCTGATGAAGGGGGACTGGGTAGTTCCTCTGATGAAGGAGGGACTGGGTAGTTCCTCTGATGAAGGGGGACTGGGTAGTTCCTCTGAGGAAGGGGGACTGGGTAGTTCCTCTGAGGAAGGGGGACTGGGTAGTTCCTCTGAGGAAGGGGGACTGGGTAGTTCCTCTGAGGAAGGGGGACTGGGTAGTTCCTCTGATGAAGGGGGACTGGGTAGTTCCTCTGAGGAAGGGGGACTGGGTAGTTCCTCTGAGGAAGGGGGGACTGGGTAGTTCCTCTGATGAAGGGGGACTGGGTAGTTCCTCTGATTAAGGGGGACTGGGTAGTTCCTCTAATGAAGGGGGACTGGGTAGTTCCTCTGAGGAAGGGGGACTGGGTAGTTCCTCTGATTAAGGGGGACTGGGTAGTTCCTCTAATGAAGGGGGACTGGGTAGTTCCTCTAATGAAGGGGGGACTGGGTAGTTCTCAGTTCTTGGTGCTGTTGTCTTGTCCTTACACCTGATTGGTCGTTCCAGAGAGATGACATCAGCCTATCAGAGGGCAGCACTGTGGACCTCAGACCTGGAGAAGAAGAGGATCATCAGTCTGAGCTGGAGCAGGAACTCATGGACCCCGAGAACTGTTTCCCTGAAGGTAAAGCTCCAGCTGCAGAGCCTTTGACCTTTCTGCTTTGACCTTTCGCTGACCTGTGGGTTTCTGTGTTTTTGGTGCTTTATTGTCCAGAATAACGTTAGATTTAAGACATGTCCTTCCATCTCTTCAATATTTCACACTGATTTTCCTCAAGATTTTTCGCAAAAACATTTTACAAAATTTCCCTCAATTTTATGTCAATCATTTATACATTTCTTTCAATATTCACACATTCATTTTTATGAAATCTTTTCCATCAATTTCCCCCAAATTTTCCCACAAAAACAACATCATCAATTTCCCTCCCATTTCTTTTTATTTCCCATGACATTTCCCCCACATTTTTGTCACACTTTCCCCCACATTTTCGTCACATTTCCCCCACATTTTTGTCACACTTTCCTCACATTTCCTCCACATTTTCCCCACATTTTTGTCACACTTTCCTCCACATTTTTGTCACACTTTCCTCACATTTCCCCCACATTTTAACCACATTTCCCCCACATTTTAACCACATTTTCCCCACATTTTTGTCACACTTTCCTCCACATTTTTGTCACACTTTCCTCACATTTCCCCCAGATTTTAACCACATTTTCCTCACATTTTCCCCACATTTTTGTCACACTTTCCTCACATTTCCTCCACATTTTCCCCACACTTTCCTCCACATTTTTGTCACACTTTCCTCACATTTCCTCCACATTTTCCCCACATTTTTGTCACACTTTCCTCCACATTTTTGTCACACTTTCCTCACATTTCCTCCACATTTTCCCCAAATTTTTGTCACACTTTCCTCCACATTTTTGTCACACTTTCCTCACATTTCCTCCACATTTTCCCCACATTTTTGTCACACTTTCCTCCACATTTTTGTCACACTTTCCTCACATTCCCACCACATTTTAACCACATTTTCCTCACATCTTCCCCACATTTTTGTCACACTTTCCTCACATTCCCACCACATTTTCCTCACATTTTCCCTACATTTTTGTCACACTTTCCTCACATTTCCCCCACTTTTTCCCCACATTTTCCTCACATTTTCCTCACATTTCCTCCACATTTCCCCCATATTTCCCCACATTTTTGTCACACTTTCCTCACATTTCCTCCACATTTTAACCACATTTTCCTCACATTTTCCTCACATTTTTTAACCACATTTTCCCCACATTTTCGTCACATTTCCCCCACATTTTTGTCACACTTTCCTCACATTTCCTCCACATTTTAACCACATTTTAACCACATTTTAACCACATTTTCCTCACATTTCCCCCTCATTTTCCTCACATTTCCCCCACATTTTTGTCACACTTTCCTCACATTTCCACTACATTTTTGTCACACTTTCCTCA
This sequence comes from Eucyclogobius newberryi, assembly GCF_026437365.1. Taxonomy (NCBI): domain Eukaryota; kingdom Metazoa; phylum Chordata; class Actinopteri; order Gobiiformes; family Gobiidae; genus Eucyclogobius; species Eucyclogobius newberryi. The sequence goes on from NW_027315780.1 coordinate 67,014, forward strand.
CATTTTAACCACATTTCCCCCACATTTTAACCACATTTTCCTCACATTTTCCCCACATTTTTGTCATACTTTCCTCACATTTCCCCCACATTTTCCCCACTTTTTTGTCACACTTTCCTCACATTTCCCTACATTGTAACCACATTTTCCCCACAGTTTTGTAACACTTTCCTCACATTTCCACCACATTTTAACCACATTTTCCTCACATTTTCCTCACATTTTTTAACCACATTTTCCCCACATTTTCGTCACATTTCCCCCACATTTTTGTCACACTTTCCTCACATTTCCTCCACATTTTCCCCACATTTTTGTCACACTTTCCTCACATTTCCTCCACATTTTCCCCACATTTTTGTCACACTTTCCTCCACATTTTTGTCACACTTTCCTCACATTCCCACCACATTTTAACCACATTTTCCTCACATCTTCCCCACATTTTTGTCACACTTTCCTCACATTCCCACCACATTTTCCTCACATTTTCCCTACATTTTTGTCACACTTTCCTCACATTTCCCCCACTTTTTCCCCACATTTTCCTCACATTTTCCTCACATTTCCTCCACATTTCCCCCATATTTCCCCACATTTTTGTCACACTTTCCTCACATTTCCTCCACATTTTAACCACATTTTCCTCACATTTTCCTCACATTTTTTAACCACATTTTCCCCACATTTTCGTCACATTTCCCCCACATTTTTGTCACACTTTCCTCACATTTCCTCCACATTTTAACCACATTTTAACCACATTTTAACCACATTTTCCTCACATTTCCCCCTCATTTTCCTCACATTTCCCCCACATTTTTGTCACACTTTCCTCACATTTCCACTACATTTTTGTCACACTTTCCTCACATTTTAACCACATTTCCCCCACATTTTAACCACATTTTCCTCACATTTTCCCCACATTTTTGTCATACTTTCCTCACATTTCCCCCACATTTTCCCCACTTTTTTGTCACACTTTCCTCACATTTCCCTACATTGTAACCACATTTTCCCCACAGTTTTGTAACACTTTCCTCACATTTCCACCACATTTTAACCACATTTTCCCCACTTTTTTGTCACACTTTCCTCACATTTCCTCCACATTTTAACCACATTTTCCCCACATTTTCCTCACATTTCCTCCACATTTTCCCCACATTTTTGTCACACTTTCCTCCACATTTTTGTCACACTTTCCTCACATTTCCTCCACATTTTCCCCACATTTTTGTCACACTTTCCTCCACATTTTTGTCACACTTTCCTCACATTTCCCCCACATTTTAACCACATTTTCCTCACATTTCCCCCACATTTTTGTCACACTTTCCTCACATTCCCACCACATTTTAACCACATTTCCCCCACATTTTTGTCACACTTTCCTCCACATTTTTGTCACACTTTCCTCACATTTCCTCCACATTTTCCCCACATTTTTGTCACACTTTCCTCCACATTTTAACCACATTTTCCTCACATTTTCCCCACATTTTTGTCACACTTTCCTCACATTCCCACCACATTTTAACCACATTTCCCCCACATTTTTGTCACACTTTCCTCACATTTCCCACCACATTTTAACCACATTTCCCCCACATTTTTGTCACACTTTCCTCACATTTCCTCCACATTTTAACCACATTTTTGTCACACTTTCCTCACATTTCCTCCACATTTTTGTCACACTTTCCTCACATTTCCTCCACATTTTAACCACATTTCCCCCACATTTTAAACACATTTTCCCCACATTTTTGTCATACTTTCCTCACATTTCCCCCACATTTTCCCCACATTTTTGTCACACTTTCCTCGGATTTCTTCCACATTTCCCCCACTTTTTCCTCACATTTTCCTCACATTTCCTCCACATTTCCCCCATATTTCCCCACATTTTTGTCATACTTTCCTCACATTTCCTCCACATTTTAACCACATTTTCCTCACATTTTTTAACCACATTTTCCCCACATTTTCGTCACATTTCCCCCACATTTTTGTCACACTTTCCTCACATTTCCTCCACATTTTAACCACATTTTAACCACATTTTAACCACATTTTCCTCACATTTCCCCCACATTTTCCTCACATTTTCCCCACATTTTTGTCACACTTTCCTCACATTTCCACTACATTTTTGTCACACTTTCCTCACATTTTAACCACATTTCCCCCACATTTTAACCACATTTTCCTCACATTTTCCCCACATTTTTGTCATACTTTCCTCACATTTCCCCCACATTTTCCCCACTTTTTTGTCACACTTTCCTCACATTTCCTCCACATTTTAACCACATTTCCTCCACATTTTAACCACATTTCCTCCACATTTTAACCACATTTTCCCCACATTTTCCTCACATTTCCCCCACATTTTTGTCACACTTTCCTCACATTTCCCTACATTTTAACCACATTTTCCCCACATTTTTGTAACACTTTCCTCACATTTCCACCACATTTTAACCACATTTTCCCCACTTTTTTGTCACACTTTCCTCACATTTCCTCCACATTTTAACCACATTTTCCCCACATTTTTTTCACACTTTCTTCACATTTCCCCCACATTTTCCCCACATTTTTGTCATACTTTCCTCACATTTCCCCCACATTTTAACCACATTTCCCCACATTTTAACCACATTTTCCCCACTTTTTTGTCACACTTTCCTCACATTTCCTCCACATTTTAACCACATCTTAACCACATTTCCCCCACATTTTTGTCACACTTTCCTCACATTTCCCCCACATTTTCCCCACATTTTTTTCACATTTTCCTCACATTTTCCCCACATTTTTGTCACACTTTCCTCACATTTCCTCCACATTTTTGTCACACTTTCCTCACATTTCCTCCACATTTTAACCACATTTCCCCCACATTTTAAACACATTTTCCCCACATTTTTGTCATACTTTCCTCACATTTCCCCCACATTTTTGTCATACTTTCCTCACATTTCCCCCATATTTTCCCCACATTTTTGTCACACTTTCCTCACATTTCCTCCACATTTTAACCACATTTTTGTCATACTTTCCTCACATTTCCTCCACATTTTCCCCACATTTTCCTCACATTTCCCCCACATTTTTGTCACACTTTCCTCACATTTCCTCCACATTTTAACCACATTTTAACCACATTTTCCTCACGTTTTCCTCACATTTTTTAACCACATTTTCCCCACATTTTCCTCACATTTTCCCCACATTTTTGTCACACTTTCCTCACATTTCCACCACATTTTTGTCACACTTTCCTCACATTTTAACCACATATCCCCCACATTCTAACCACATTTTCCTCACATTTTCCCCACATTTTTGTCATACTTTCCTCACATTTCCCCCACATTTTAACCACATTTTTGTCACACTTTCCTCACATTTCCTCCACATTTTAACCACATTTTTGTCACACTTTCCTCACATTTCCTCCACATTTCCCCCACATTTTTGTCATACTTTCCTCACATTTCCTCCATATTTTAACCACATTTTTGTCACACTTTCCTCACATTTCCTCCACATTTCCTCCACATTTCCCCCACATTTTTGTCATACTTTCCTCACATTTCCTCCATATTTTAACCACTTTTTTGTCACACTTTCCTCACATTTCCTCTACATTTTAACCACATTTTTGTCACACTTTCCTCACATTTCCTCCACATTTTAACCACATTTTGTCATACTTTCCTCACATTTCCTCCACATTTTAACCACATTCCCCCCACATTTTTGTCACACTTTCCTCACATTTCCTCTACATTTTAACCACATTTTTGTCACACTTTCCTCACATTTCCTCCACATTTTAACCACATTTTGTCATACTTTCCTCACATTTCCTCCACATTTTAACCACATTTCCTCCACATTTTAACCACATTTCCCCCACATTTTTGTCACACTTTCCTCACATTTCCTCCACATTTTAACCACATTTTTGTCACACTTTCCTCACATTCCCACCACATTTCCCCCACATTTTCCCCACATTTTTGTCACACTTTCCTCACATTTCCTCCACATTTTTGTCACACTTTCCTCACATTTCCTCCACATTTTAACCACATTTCCCCCACATTTTAAACACATTTTCCCCACATTTTTGTCATACTTTCCTCACATTTCCCCCACATTTCCCCCACATTTTTGTCATACTTTCCTCACATTTCCCCCACATTTCCCCTACTTTTTTGTCACACTTTCCTCACATTTCCTCCACATTTCCCCCATATTTTCCCCACATTTTTGTCACACTTTCCTCACATTTCCTCCACATTTTAACCACATTTTTGTCATACTTTCCTCACATTTCCTCCACATTTTCCCCACATTTTCGTCACATTTCCCCCAAATTTTTGTCACACTTTCCTCACATTTCCTCCACATTTTAACCACATTTTAACCACATTTTCCCCACATTTTCCTCACATTTCCCCCACATTTTTGTCACACTTTCCTCACATTTCCTCCACATTTTAACCACATTTTAACCACATTTTCCTCACGTTTTCCTCACATTTTTTAACCACATTTTCCCCACACTTTCCTCACATTTCCACCACATTTTAACCACATTTTCCTCACATTTTCCTCACATTTTTTAACCACATTTTCCCCACATTTTCGTCACATTTCCCCCACATTTTTGTCACACTTTCCTCACATTTCCTCCACATTTTCCCCACATTTTTGTCACACTTTCCTCACATTTCCTCCACATTTTCCCCACATTTTTGTCACACTTTCCTCCACATTTTTGTCACACTTTCCTCACATTCCCACCACATTTTAACCACATTTTCCTCACATCTTCCCCACATTTTTGTCACACTTTCCTCACATTCCCACCACATTTTCCTCACATTTTCCCTACATTTTTGTCACACTTTCCTCACATTTCCCCCACTTTTTCCCCACATTTTCCTCACATTTTCCTCACATTTCCTCCACATTTCCCCCATATTTCCCCACATTTTTGTCACACTTTCCTCACATTTCCTCCACATTTTAACCACATTTTCCTCACATTTTCCTCACATTTTTTAACCACATTTTCCCCACATTTTCGTCACATTTCCCCCACATTTTTGTCACACTTTCCTCACATTTCCTCCACATTTTAACCACATTTTAACCACATTTTAACCACATTTTCCTCACATTTCCCCCTCATTTTCCTCACATTTCCCCCACATTTTTGTCACACTTTCCTCACATTTCCACTACATTTTTGTCACACTTTCCTCACATTTTAACCACATTTCCCCCACATTTTAACCACATTTTCCTCACATTTTCCCCACATTTTTGTCATACTTTCCTCACATTTCCCCCACATTTTCCCCACTTTTTTGTCACACTTTCCTCACATTTCCCTACATTGTAACCACATTTTCCCCACAGTTTTGTAACACTTTCCTCACATTTCCACCACATTTTAACCACATTTTCCCCACTTTTTTGTCACACTTTCCTCACATTTCCTCCACATTTTAACCACATTTTCCCCACATTTTCCTCACATTTCCTCCACATTTTCCCCACATTTTTGTCACACTTTCCTCCACATTTTTGTCACACTTTCCTCACATTTCCTCCACATTTTCCCCACATTTTTGTCACACTTTCCTCCACATTTTTGTCACACTTTCCTCACATTTCCCCCACATTTTAACCACATTTTCCTCACATTTCCCCCACATTTTTGTCACACTTTCCTCACATTCCCACCACATTTTAACCACATTTCCCCCACATTTTTGTCACACTTTCCTCCACATTTTTGTCACACTTTCCTCACATTTCCTCCACATTTTCCCCACATTTTTGTCACACTTTCCTCCACATTTTAACCACATTTTCCTCACATTTTCCCCACATTTTTGTCACACTTTCCTCACATTCCCACCACATTTTAACCACATTTCCCCCACATTTTTGTCACACTTTCCTCACATTTCCCACCACATTTTAACCACATTTCCCCCACATTTTTGTCACACTTTCCTCACATTTCCTCCACATTTTAACCACATTTTTGTCACACTTTCCTCACATTTCCTCCACATTTTTGTCACACTTTCCTCACATTTCCTCCACATTTTAACCACATTTCCCCCACATTTTAAACACATTTTCCCCACATTTTTGTCATACTTTCCTCACATTTCCCCCACATTTTCCCCACATTTTTGTCACACTTTCCTCGGATTTCTTCCACATTTCCCCCACTTTTTCCTCACATTTTCCTCACATTTCCTCCACATTTCCCCCATATTTCCCCACATTTTTGTCATACTTTCCTCACATTTCCTCCACATTTTAACCACATTTTCCTCACATTTTTTAACCACATTTTCCCCACATTTTCGTCACATTTCCCCCACATTTTTGTCACACTTTCCTCACATTTCCTCCACATTTTAACCACATTTTAACCACATTTTAACCACATTTTCCTCACATTTCCCCCACATTTTCCTCACATTTTCCCCACATTTTTGTCACACTTTCCTCACATTTCCACTACATTTTTGTCACACTTTCCTCACATTTTAACCACATTTCCCCCACATTTTAACCACATTTTCCTCACATTTTCCCCACATTTTTGTCATACTTTCCTCACATTTCCCCCACATTTTCCCCACTTTTTTGTCACACTTTCCTCACATTTCCTCCACATTTTAACCACATTTCCTCCACATTTTAACCACATTTCCTCCACATTTTAACCACATTTTCCCCACATTTTCCTCACATTTCCCCCACATTTTTGTCACACTTTCCTCACATTTCCCTACATTTTAACCACATTTTCCCCACATTTTTGTAACACTTTCCTCACATTTCCACCACATTTTAACCACATTTTCCCCACTTTTTTGTCACACTTTCCTCACATTTCCTCCACATTTTAACCACATTTTCCCCACATTTTTTTCACACTTTCTTCACATTTCCCCCACATTTTCCCCACATTTTTGTCATACTTTCCTCACATTTCCCCCACATTTTAACCACATTTCCCCACATTTTAACCACATTTTCCCCACTTTTTTGTCACACTTTCCTCACATTTCCTCCACATTTTAACCACATCTTAACCACATTTCCCCCACATTTTTGTCACACTTTCCTCACATTTCCCCCACATTTTCCCCACATTTTTTTCACATTTTCCTCACATTTTCCCCACATTTTTGTCACACTTTCCTCACATTTCCTCCACATTTTTGTCACACTTTCCTCACATTTCCTCCACATTTTAACCACATTTCCCCCACATTTTAAACACATTTTCCCCACATTTTTGTCATACTTTCCTCACATTTCCCCCACATTTTTGTCATACTTTCCTCACATTTCCCCCATATTTTCCCCACATTTTTGTCACACTTTCCTCACATTTCCTCCACATTTTAACCACATTTTTGTCATACTTTCCTCACATTTCCTCCACATTTTCCCCACATTTTCCTCACATTTCCCCCACATTTTTGTCACACTTTCCTCACATTTCCTCCACATTTTAACCACATTTTAACCACATTTTCCTCACGTTTTCCTCACATTTTTTAACCACATTTTCCCCACATTTTCCTCACATTTTCCCCACATTTTTGTCACACTTTCCTCACATTTCCACCACATTTTTGTCACACTTTCCTCACATTTTAACCACATATCCCCCACATTCTAACCACATTTTCCTCACATTTTCCCCACATTTTTGTCATACTTTCCTCACATTTCCCCCACATTTTAACCACATTTTTGTCACACTTTCCTCACATTTCCTCCACATTTTAACCACATTTTTGTCACACTTTCCTCACATTTCCTCCACATTTCCCCCACATTTTTGTCATACTTTCCTCACATTTCCTCCATATTTTAACCACATTTTTGTCACACTTTCCTCACATTTCCTCCACATTTCCTCCACATTTCCCCCACATTTTTGTCATACTTTCCTCACATTTCCTCCATATTTTAACCACTTTTTTGTCACACTTTCCTCACATTTCCTCTACATTTTAACCACATTTTTGTCACACTTTCCTCACATTTCCTCCACATTTTAACCACATTTTGTCATACTTTCCTCACATTTCCTCCACATTTTAACCACATTCCCCCCACATTTTTGTCACACTTTCCTCACATTTCCTCTACATTTTAACCACATTTTTGTCACACTTTCCTCACATTTCCTCCACATTTTAACCACATTTTGTCATACTTTCCTCACATTTCCTCCACATTTTAACCACATTTCCTCCACATTTTAACCACATTTCCCCCACATTTTTGTCACACTTTCCTCACATTTCCTCCACATTTTAACCACATTTTTGTCACACTTTCCTCACATTCCCACCACATTTCCCCCACATTTTCCCCACATTTTTGTCACACTTTCCTCACATTTCCTCCACATTTTTGTCACACTTTCCTCACATTTCCTCCACATTTTAACCACATTTCCCCCACATTTTAAACACATTTTCCCCACATTTTTGTCATACTTTCCTCACATTTCCCCCACATTTCCCCCACATTTTTGTCATACTTTCCTCACATTTCCCCCACATTTCCCCTACTTTTTTGTCACACTTTCCTCACATTTCCTCCACATTTCCCCCATATTTTCCCCACATTTTTGTCACACTTTCCTCACATTTCCTCCACATTTTAACCACATTTTTGTCATACTTTCCTCACATTTCCTCCACATTTTCCCCACATTTTCGTCACATTTCCCCCAAATTTTTGTCACACTTTCCTCACATTTCCTCCACATTTTAACCACATTTTAACCACATTTTCCCCACATTTTCCTCACATTTCCCCCACATTTTTGTCACACTTTCCTCACATTTCCTCCACATTTTAACCACATTTTAACCACATTTTCCTCACGTTTTCCTCACATTTTTTAACCACATTTTCCCCACATTTTCCTCACATTTTCCCCACATTTTTGTCACACTTTCCTCACATTTCCACCACATTTTTGTCACACTTTCCTCACATTTTAACCACATATCCCCCACATTCTAACCACATTTTCCTCACATTTTCCCCACATTTTTGTCATACTTTCCTCACATTTCCCCCACATTTTAACCACATTTTTGTCACACTTTCCTCACATTTCCTCCACATTTTAACCACATTTTTGTCACACTTTCCTCACATTTCCTCCACATTTCCCCCACATTTTTGTCATACTTTCCTCACATTTCCTCCATATTTTAACCACTTTTTTGTCACACTTTCCTCACATTTCCTCTACATTTTAACCACATTTTTGTCACACTTTCCTCACATTTCCTCCACATTTTAACCACATTTTCTCATACTTTCCTCACATTTCCTCCACATTTTAACCACATTTCCCCACATTTTAACCACATTTTCCCCACTTTTTTGTCACACTTTCCTCACATTTCCTCCACATTTTAACCACATCTTAACCACATTTCCCCCACATTTTTGTCACACTTTCCTCACATTTCCCCCACATTTTCCCCACATTTTTTTCACATTTTCCTCACATTTTCCCCACATTTTTGTCACACTTTCCTCACATTTCCTCCACATTTTTGTCACACTTTCCTCACATTTCCTCCACATTTTAACCACATTTCCCCCACATTTTAAACACATTTTCCCCACATTTTTGTCATACTTTCCTCACATTTCCCCCACATTTCCCCGACATTTTTGTCATACTTTCCTCACATTTCCCCCACATTTCCCCTACTTTTTTGTCACACTTTCCTCACATTTCCTCCACATTTCCCCCATATTTTCCCCACATTTTTGTCACACTTTCCTCACATTTCCTCCACATTTTAACCACATTTTTGTCATACTTTCCTCACATTTCCTCCACATTTTCCCCACATTTTCCTCACATTTCCCCCACATTTTTGTCACACTTTCCTCACATTTCCTCCACATTTTAACCACATTTTAACCACATTTTCCTCACGTTTTCCTCACATTTTTTAACCACATTTTCCCCACATTTTCCTCACATTTTCCCCACATTTTTGTCACACTTTCCTCACATTTCCACCACATTTTTGTCACACTTTCCTCACATTTTAACCACATATCCCCCACATTCTAACCACATTTTCCTCACATTTTCCCCACATTTTTGTCATACTTTCCTCACATTTCCTCCACATTTTAACCACATTTTTGTCACACTTTCCTCACATTTCCTCCACATTTCCCCCACATTTTTGTCATACTTTCCTCACATTTCCTCCATATTTTAACCACATTTTTGTCACACTTTCCTCACATTTCCTCCACATTTCCTCCACATTTCCCCCACATTTTTGTCATACTTTCCTCACATTTCCTCCATATTTTAACCACTTTTTTGTCACACTTTCCTCACATTTCCTCTACATTTTAACCACATTTTTGTCACACTTTCCTCACATTTCCTCCACATTTTAACCACATTTTGTCATACTTTCCTCACATTTCCTCCACATTTTAACCACATTCCCCCCACATTTTTGTCACACTTTCCTCACATTTCCTCCACATTTTAACCACATTTTAACCACATTTTAACCACATTTTCCCCACATTTTTGTCACACTTTACTCACATTTCCTCCACATTTTAACCACATTTTTGTCACACTTTCCTCACATTCCCACCACATTTCCCCCACATTTTCCCCACATTTTTGTCACACTTTCCTCACATTTCCTCCACATTTTTGTCACACTTTCCTCACATTTCCTCCACATTTTAACCACATTTCCCCCACATTTTAAACACATTTTCCCCACATTTTTGTCATACTTTCCTCACATTTCCCCCACATTTCCCCCACATTTTTGTCATACTTTCCTCACATTTCCCCCACATTTCCCCTACTTTTTTGTCACACTTTCCTCACATTTCCTCCACATTTCCCCCATATTTTCCCCACATTTTTGTCACACTTTCCTCACATTTCCTCCACATTTTAACCACATTTTTGTCATACTTTCCTCACATTTCCTCCACATTTTCCCCACATTTTCGTCACATTTCCCCCAAATTTTTGTCACACTTTCCTCACATTTCCTCCACATTTTAACCACATTTTAACCACATTTTCCCCACATTTTCCTCACATTTCCCCCACATTTTTGTCACACTTTCCTCACATTTCCTCCACATTTTAACCACATTTTCCTCACGTTTTCCTCACATTTTTTAACCACATTTTCCCCACATTTTCCTCACATTTTCCCCACATTTTTGTCACACTTTCCTCACATTTCCACCACATTTTTGTCACACTTTCCTCACATTTTAACCACATATCCCCCACATTCTAACCACATTTTCCTCACATTTTCCCCACATTTTTGTCATACTTTCCTCACATTTCCCCCACATTTTAACCACATTTTTGTCACACTTTCCTCACATTTCCTCCACATTTTAACCACATTTTTGTCACACTTTCCTCACATTTCCTCCACATTTCCCCCACATTTTTGTCATACTTTCCTCACATTTCCTCCATATTTTAACCACATTTTTGTCACACTTTCCTCACATTTCCTCCACATTTCCTCCACATTTCCCCCACATTTTTGTCATACTTTCCTCACATTTCCTCCATATTTTAACCACTTTTTTGTCACACTTTCCTCACATTTCCTCTACATTTTAACCACATTTTTGTCACACTTTCCTCACATTTCCTCCACATTTTAACCACATTTTGTCATACTTTCCTCACATTTCCTCCACATTTTAACCACATTCCTCCCACATTTTTGTCACACTTTCCTCACATTTTAACCACATTTTAACCACATTTTAACCACATTTTCCCCACATTTTTGTCACACTTTACTCACATTTCCTCCACATTTTAACCACATTTCCCCCACATTTTTTCACACTTTCCTCACATTTCCTCCACATTTTAACCACATCTTAACCACATTTTTGTCACACTTTCCTCACATTTCCTCTACATTTTAACCACATTTTTGTCACACTTTCCTCACATTTCCTCCACATTTTAACCACATTTTGTCATACTTTCCTCACATTTCCTCCACATTTTAACCACATTCCTCCCACATTTTTGTCACACTTTCCTCACATTTCCTCCACATTTTAACCACATTTTAACCACATTTTAACCACATTTTCCTCACATTTTCCCCACATTTTTGTCACACTTTCCTCACATTTCCTCCACATTTTAACCACATTTTTGTCACACTTTCCTCACATTTCCTCCACATTTCCCCCACATTTTTGTCATACTTTCCTCACATTTCCTCCATATTTTAACCACATTTTTGTCACACTTTCCTCACATTTCCTCCACATTTCCTCCACATTTCCCCCACATTTTTGTCATACTTTCCTCACATTTCCTCCATATTTTAACCACTTTTTTGTCACACTTTCCTCACATTTCCTCTACATTTTAACCACATTTTTGTCACACTTTCCTCACATTTCCTCCACATTTTAACCACATTTTCTCATACTTTCCTCACATTTCCTCCACATTTTAACCACATTTCCCCACATTTTAACCACATTTTCCCCACTTTTTTGTCACACTTTCCTCACATTTCCTCCACATTTTAACCACATCTTAACCACATTTCCCCCACATTTTTGTCACACTTTCCTCACATTTCCCCCACATTTTCCCCACATTTTTTTCACATTTTCCTCACATTTTCCCCACATTTTTGTCACACTTTCCTCACATTTCCTCCACATTTTTGTCACACTTTCCTCACATTTCCTCCACATTTTAACCACATTTCCCCCACATTTTAAACACATTTTCCCCACATTTTTGTCATACTTTCCTCACATTTCCCCCACATTTCCCCCACATTTTTGTCATACTTTCCTCACATTTCCCCCACATTTCCCCTACTTTTTTGTCACACTTTCCTCACATTTCCTCCACATTTCCCCCATATTTTCCCCACATTTTTGTCACACTTTCCTCACATTTCCTCCACATTTTAACCACATTTTTGTCATACTTTCCTCACATTTCCTCCACATTTTCCCCACATTTTCCTCACATTTCCCCCACATTTTTGTCACACTTTCCTCACATTTCCTCCACATTTTAACCACATTTTAACCACATTTTCCTCACGTTTTCCTCACATTTTTTAACCACATTTTCCCCACATTTTCCTCACATTTTCCCCACATTTTTGTCACACTTTCCTCACATTTCCACCACATTTTTGTCACACTTTCCTCACATTTTAACCACATATCCCCCACATTCTAACCACATTTTCCTCACATTTTCCCCACATTTTTGTCATACTTTCCTCACATTTCCTCCACATTTTAACCACATTTTTGTCACACTTTCCTCACATTTCCTCCACATTTCCCCCACATTTTTGTCATACTTTCCTCACATTTCCTCCATATTTTAACCACATTTTTGTCACACTTTCCTCACATTTCCTCCACATTTCCTCCACATTTCCCCCACATTTTTGTCATACTTTCCTCACATTTCCTCCATATTTTAACCACTTTTTTGTCACACTTTCCTCACATTTCCTCTACATTTTAACCACATTTTTGTCACACTTTCCTCACATTTCCTCCACATTTTAACCACATTTTGTCATACTTTCCTCACATTTCCTCCACATTTTAACCACATTCCCCCCACATTTTTGTCACACTTTCCTCACATTTCCTCCACATTTTAACCACATTTTAACCACATTTTAACCACATTTTCCCCACATTTTTGTCACACTTTACTCACATTTCCTCCACATTTTAACCACATTTTTGTCACACTTTCCTCACATTCCCACCACATTTCCCCCACATTTTCCCCACATTTTTGTCACACTTTCCTCACATTTCCTCCACATTTTTGTCACACTTTCCTCACATTTCCTCCACATTTTAACCACATTTCCCCCACATTTTAAACACATTTTCCCCACATTTTTGTCATACTTTCCTCACATTTCCCCCACATTTCCCCCACATTTTTGTCATACTTTCCTCACATTCCCCCCACATTTCCCCTACTTTTTTGTCACACTTTCCTCACATTTCCTCCACATTTCCCCCATATTTTCCCCACATTTTTGTCACACTTTCCTCACATTTCCTCCACATTTTAACCACATTTTTGTCATACTTTCCTCACATTTCCTCCACATTTTCCCCACATTTTCGTCACATTTCCCCCAAATTTTTGTCACACTTTCCTCACATTTCCTCCACATTTTAACCACATTTTAACCACATTTTCCCCACATTTTCCTCACATTTCCCCCACATTTTTGTCACACTTTCCTCACATTTCCTCCACATTTTAACCACATTTTCCTCACGTTTTCCTCACATTTTTTAACCACATTTTCCCCACATTTTCCTCACATTTTCCCCACATTTTTGTCACACTTTCCTCACATTTCCACCACATTTTTGTCACACTTTCCTCACATTTTAACCACATATCCCCCACATTCTAACCACATTTTCCTCACATTTTCCCCACATTTTTGTCATACTTTCCTCACATTTCCCCCACATTTTAACCACATTTTTGTCACACTTTCCTCACATTTCCTCCACATTTTAACCACATTTTTGTCACACTTTCCTCACATTTCCTCCACATTTCCCCCACATTTTTGTCATACTTTCCTCACATTTCCTCCATATTTTAACCACATTTTTGTCACACTTTCCTCACATTTCCTCCACATTTCCTCCACATTTCCCCCACATTTTTGTCATACTTTCCTCACATTTCCTCCATATTTTAACCACTTTTTTGTCACACTTTCCTCACATTTCCTCTACATTTTAACCACATTTTTGTCACACTTTCCTCACATTTCCTCCACATTTTAACCACATTTTGTCATACTTTCCTCACATTTCCTCCACATTTTAACCACATTCCTCCCACATTTTTGTCACACTTTCCTCACATTTTAACCACATTTTAACCACATTTTAACCACATTTTCCCCACATTTTTGTCACACTTTACTCACATTTCCTCCACATTTTAACCACATTTCCCCCACATTTTTTCACACTTTCCTCACATTTCCTCCACATTTTAACCACATTTTTGTCACACTTTCCTCACATTCCCACCACATTTCCCCCACATTTTCCCCACATTTTTGTCATACTTTCCTCACATTTCCCCCACATTTCCCCCACATTTTAACCACATTTCCCCACATTTTAACCACATTTTACCCACTTTTTTGTCACACTTTCCTCACATTTCCTCCACATTTCCTCCACATTTCCCCCACATTTTTGTCATACTTTCCTCACATTTCCTCCATATTTTAACCACTTTTTTGTCACACTTTCCTCACATTTCCTCCACATTTTAACCACATCTTAACCACATTTCCCACACATTTTCCCCACATTTTTTTCACATTTTCCTCACATTTTCCCCACATTTTTGTCACACTTTCCTCACATTTCCTCCACATTTTAACCACATTTTTGTCACACTTTCCTCACATTTCCTCCACATTTTTGTCACACTTTCCTCACATTTCCTCCACATTTTAAACACATTTTCCCCACATTTTAAACACATTTTCCCCACATTTTTGTCATACTTTCCTCACATTTCCCCCACATTTTTGTCACACTTTCCTCACATTTCCTCCACATTTTAACAACATTTTTGTCACACTTTCCTCACATTTCCTCCACATTTTTGTCACACTTTCCTCACATTTCCTCCACATTTTAACCACATTTCCCCCACATTTTAACCACATTTTCCCCACATTTTTGTCACACTTTCCTCACATTTCCTCCACATTTTAACCACATTTCCCCCACATTTTTTCACACTTTCCTCACATTTCCTCCACATTTTAACCACATTTTAACCACATTTTCCTCACGTTTTCCTCACATTTTTAAACCACATTTTCCCCACATTTTCCTCACATTTCCACCACATTTTTGTCACACTTTCCTCACATTTTAACCACATATCCCCCACATTTTAACCACATTTTCCTCACATTTTCCCCACATTTTTGTCATACTTTCCTCACATTTCCCCCACATTTTAACCACATTTTTGTCACACTTTCCTCACATTTCCCCCACATTTTAACCACATTTTTGTCATACTTTCCTCACATTTCCCCCACATTTTAACCACATTTTTGTCACACTTTCCTCACATTTCCTCCACATTTTAACCACATCTTAACCACATTTTTGTCACACTTTCCTCACATTTCCTCTACATTTTAACCACATTTTTGTCACACTTTCCTCACATTTCCTCCACATTTTAACCACATTCCTCCCACATTTTTGTCACACTTTCCTCACATTTCCTCCACATTTTAACCACATTTTAACCACATTTTAACCACATTTTCCTCACATTTTCCCCACATTTTTGTCACACTTTCCTCACATTTCCTCCACATTTTAACCACATTTCCCCCACATTTTTCACACTTTCCTCACATTTCCTCCACATTTTAACCACATTTTTGTCACACTTTCCTCACATTCCCACCACATTTTAACCACATTTTCCCCACATTTTTGTCATACTTTCCTCACATTTCCCCCACATTTTAACCACATTTCCCCCACATTTTCCCCACATTTTTGTCATACTTTCCTCACATTTCCTCCACATTTTAACCACATTTTTGTCACACTTTCCTCACATTTCCTCCACATTTCCCCCACATTTTTGTCACACTTTCCTCACATTTCCCCCACATTTTAACCACATTTTTGTCACACTTTCCTCACATTTCCTCCACATTTCCCCCACATTTCCCCCACTTTTTTGTCACACTTTCCTCACATTTCCTCTACATGTTAACCACATTTTTGTCACACTTTCCTCACATTTCCTCCACATTTCCCCCACATTTTTGTCATACTTTCCTCACATTTCCCCCACATTTTAACCACATTTCCCCCACATTTTAACCACATTCTAACCACACTTTCCTCCACACTTTCCTCTCCTTGTTTCTCCTTACTGGTGTTTTTGTGGGTTCAGTAGAAATGGGGCCACATTTCCCGACGCAGCGTTTTGGGCGACACACACTCCGTCTTCAGTTCCTGCTGCTCGTTGGCCGCTCGTTTGCCGCTCTGTGATTGGTGGCTTTGAAGGCGTGCTGGCTCCTGATTGGTTGCTGGTGGTGTGTAGTGACCTGATTCTCTCATGTTTAGATAAATGTGTTGGCGGCAGGTGAGCGCGGCACCTGCGCCGCATCACTCAGCACAACGCACAACGCACAACCGCACAACGCACAACCGCACAACGCACAACCGCACAACAGCACAACCGCACAAACGCACAACCGCACAACGCACAACGCACAAACGCACAACCGCACAACGCACAACCGCACAACGCACAATGCACAAACGCACAACCGCACAACGCACAACCTCACAACGCACAAACGCACAACGCACAACGCACAAACGCACAACCGCACAACGCACAACCGCACAACGCACAACGCACAAACGCACAACCGCACAACGCACAACCGCACAACGCACAAACGCACAACCGCACAACGCACAACCGCACAACGCACAACCGCACAAACGCACAACCGCACAACGCACAACGGCACAACCGCACAAACGCACAACGCACAAACGCACAAACGCACAACGCACAACGCACAACCCACAACCGCACAACGCACAACCGCACAACCGCACAAACGCACAACGCACAACGCACAACGCACAACCGCACAACCGCACAACGCACAACCCACAACCGCACAACGCACAACCGCACAACGCACAACAGCACAACGCACAACCGCACAACAGCACAACGCACAACTCACACGCACAACGCACAACGCACAAACGCACAA
>NW_027315780.1:90000-140000 GCF_026437365.1 Eucyclogobius newberryi
CTGTGTCAGATGCCCTCCCCCTGTGTCAGATGCCCTCCCCCTGTGTCAGATGCCCTCCCCCTGTGTCAGATGCCCCTTCCTGTGTCAGATGTCCCTCCCCCTGTGTCAGATGCCCCTCCCCTGTGTCAGATGCCCTCCCCCTGTGTCAGATGCCCCTCCCCCTGTGTCAGATGCCCTCCCCCTGTGTCAGATGCCCCTCCCCCTGTGTCAGAAGCCCCTCCCCCTGTGTCAGATGCCCCTCCCCCTGTGTCAGATGCCCCTCCCCCTGTGTCAGATGCCCCTCCCCCTGTGTCAGATGGCCCTCCCCTGTGTCAGATGCCCCTCCCCCTGTGTCAGATACCCCTCCCCCTGTGTCAGATGCCCCTCCCCCTGTGTCAGATGCCCCTCCCCCTGTGTCAGATGCCCTCCCCCTGTGTCAGATGCCCTCCCCCTGTGTCAGATGCCCCTCCCCCTGTGTCAGATGCCCCTCCCCCTGTGTCAGAAGCCCCTCCCCCTGTGTCAGATGCCCCTCCCCCTGTATCAGATGCCCTCCCCCTGTGTCAGATGCCCCTCCCCCTGTGTCAGATGTCCCTCCCCCTGTGTCAGATGCCCTCCCCCTGTGTCAGATGCCCCTCCCCCTGTGTCAGAAGCCCCTCCCCCTGTGTCAGATGCCCCTCCCCCTGTGTCAGATGCCCCTCCCCCTGTGTCAGATGCCCCTCCCCCTGTGTCAGATGGCCCTCCCCTGTGTCAGATGCCCCTCCCCCTGTGTCAGATACCCCTCCCCCTGTGTCAGATGCCCCTCCCCCTGTGTCAGATGCCCCTCCCCCTGTGTCAGATGCCCCTCCCCCTGTGTCAGATGCCCCTCCCCCTGTGTCAGAAGCCCCTCCCCCTGTGTCAGATGCCCCTCCCCCTGTATCAGAAGCCCCTCCCCCTGTGTCAGAAGCCCCTCCCCCTCTGTCAGATGCCCTCCCTGGCTTTAGTCTGCTCTTGTGTCCCAGATTATGTTTCCTGCTCGTCTCTAATTGGTCCTAATGAAGTCTCCTGTTACCGTTACCGTGGAAACTAATGGGCTTTTCCCGTTCATCTGAGCCAATCAGAGCGCTCGCTCACAAAACAAACAAAGAGACTTTCTCTGACAGTTTGTCACACAAAACCCTCCAGTGAACATGGTAACTGAGCATGTGCAGAAGAGAAGCTCAAACTGAGCATATTTATCCATGTAGTATTTATTTATCCATGTAGTATTTATTTATCCTTGTAGTATTTATTTATCCATGTAGTATTTATTTATCCTTGTAGTATTTATTTATCCATGTAGTATTTATTTATCCTTGTAGTATTTATTTATCCTTGTAGTATTTATTTATCCTTGTAGTATTTATTTATCCTTGTAGTATTTATTTATCCTTGTAGTTTTTATTTATCCATGTAGTATTTATTTATCCTTGTATTATGTATTTATCCTTGTAGTATTTATTTATCTTTGTAGTATTTATTTATCCATGTAGTATTTATTTATCCATGTAGTATTTATTTATCCTTGTAGTATTTATTTAACTTTGTAGTATTTATTTATCCTTGTATTATTTATTTATCCTTGTAGTATTTATTTATCCATGTAGTATTTATTTATCCATGTTGAAGTATTTATTAATCCTTGTAGTATTTATTTATCCATGTAGTATTTATTTATCCTTGTAGTATTTATTTATCCTTGTAGTATTTATTTATCTTTGTAGTATTTATTTATCCATGTTGTAGTATTTATTTATCCATGTTGTAGTATTTATTTATCCTTGTAGTATTTATTTATCCTTGTAGTTTTTTATTTATCCATGTAGTATTTATTTATCCTTGTATTATTTATTTATCCTTGTAGTATTTATTTATCCATGTAGTATTTATTTATCCATGTTGAAGTATTTATTAATCCTTGTAGTATTTATTTATACTTGTAGTATTTATTTATCAATGTAGTATTTATTTATCCATGTTGTAGTATTTATTTATCCTTGTAGTATTTATTTATCCATGTAGTATTTATTTATCCTTGTAGTACTTATTTATCCATGTAGTATTTATTTATCCATGTAGTATTTATTTATCTTTGTAGTATTTATTTATCCATGTAGTATTTATTTATCCATGTAGTATTTATTTATCCTTGTAGTATTTATTTATCCTTGTAGTATTTATTTATCCTTTTAGTATTCATTTATCCATGTAGTATTTATTTATCCAAGTAGTATTTATTTATCCTTGTGGTATTTATTTACCCATGTAGTATTTATTTATCCATGTACTATTTATTTATCTTTGTAGTATTTATTTATCCATGTAGTATTTATTTATCTATCCATGTAGTATTTATTTATCCTTGTAGTATTTATTTATCCTTTTAGTATTCATTTATCCATGTAGTATTTATTCATCCATGTAGTATTTATTTATTTTTGTAGTATTTATTTATCCATGTTGTAGTGTTTATTTATCCTTGTAGTATTTATTTATCCATGTAGTATTTATTTATCATTGTGGTATTTATTTATCCATGTAGTATTTATTTATCCATGTAGTATTTATTTATCCATGTTGTAGTGTTTATTTATCCTTGTAGTATTTATTTATCCATGTTGAAGTATTTATTAATCCTTGTAGTATTTATTTATCCTTGTATTATTTATTTATCCTTGTAGTATTTATTTATCCTTGTAGTATTTATTTAACTTTGTAGTATTTATTTATCCTTGTATTATTTATTTTTCCATGTAGTATTTATTTATCCATGTAGTATTTATTTATCTTTGTAGTATTTATTTATCCATGTAGTATTTATTTATCCATGTAGTATTTATTTATCCTTGTAGTATTTATTTATCCTTGTAGTATTTATTTATCCTTTTAGTATTCATTTATCCATGTAGTATTTATTTATCCAAGTAGTATTTATTTATCCTTGTGGTATTTATTTACCCATGTAGTATTTATTTATCCATGTACTATTTATTTATCTTTGTAGTATTTATTTATCCTTGTAGTATTTATTTATCCTTTTAGTATTCATTTATCCATGTAGTATTTATTCATCCATGTAGTATTTATTTATTTTTGTAGTATTTATTTATCCATGTAGTATTTATTTATCCATGTTGTAGTTTTTATTTATCCTTGTAGTATTTATTTATCCATGTAGTATTTATTTATCATTGTGGTATTTATTTATCCATGTAGTATTTATTTATCCATGTAGTATTTATTTATCCATGTTGTAGTGTTTATTTATCCTTGTAGTATTTATTTATCCATGTAGTATTTATTTATCCTTGTAGTATTTATTTATCCATGTTGTAGTATTTATTTATTCTTGTAATATTTATTTATCCTTGTAGTATTTATTTATAAATGTAGTATTTATTTATCCATGTAGTATTTATTTATCCTTGTAGTATTTATTTATCCATGTTGTAGTATTTATTTATCCATGTTGTAGTATTTATTTATCCTTGTAGTATTTATTTATCCTTGTAGTTTTTTATTTATCCATGTAGTATTTATTTATCCTTGTATTATTTATTTATCCTTGTAGTATTTATTTATCCATGTAGTATTTATTTATCCATGTTGAAGTATTTATTAATCCTTGTAGTATTTATTTATCCATGTAGTATTTATTTATCCTTGTAGTATTTATTTATAGATGTAGTATTTATTTATCCATGTCGTAGTATTTATTTATCCTTGTAGTATTTATTTATCCATGTAGTATTTATTTATCCTTGTAGTATTTATTTATCCATGTAGTATTTATTTATCCATGTAGTATTTATTTATCTTTGTAGTATTTATTTATCCATGTAGTATTTATTTATCCATGTAGTATTTATTTATCCTTGTAGTATTTATTTATCCTTGTAGTATTTATTTATCCTTTTAGTATTCATTTATCCATGTAGTATTTATTTATCCAAGTAGTATTTATTTATCCTTGTGGTATTTATTTATCCATGTAGTATTTATTTATCCATGTACTATTTATTTATCTTCGTAGTATTTATTTATCCATGTAGTATTTATTTATCCATGTAGTATTTATTTATCCTTGTAGTATTTATTTATCCTTTTAGTATTCATTTATCCATGTAGTATTTATTCATCCATGTAGTATTTATTTATTTTTGTAGTATTTATTTATCCATGTAGTATTTATTTATCCATGTTGTAGTGTTTATTTATCCTTGTAGTATTTATTTATCCATGTAGTATTTATTTATCCTTTTAGTATTCATTTATCCATGTAGTATTTATTCATCCATGTAGTATTTATTTATCTTTGTAGTATTTATTTATCCTTGTAGTATTTATTTATCCATGTTGTAGTATTTATTTATTCTTGTAGTATTTATTTATCCATGTAGTATTTATTTATCCATGTTGTAGTATTTATTTATCCTTGTAGTATTTATTTATCATTGTGGTATTTATTTATCCATGTAGTATTTATTTATCCATGTAGTATTTATTTATCCATGTTGTAGTATTTATTTATCCTTGTAGTATTTATTTATCATTGTGGTATTTATTTATCCATGTAGTATTTATTTATCCATGTAGTATTTATTTATCCATGTTGTAGTGTTTATTTATCCTTGTAGTATTTATTTATCCATGTAGTATTTATTTATCCTTGTAGTATTTATTTATCCATGTTGTAGTATTTATTTATTCTTGTAGTATTTATTTATCCATGTAATATTTATTTATCCTTGTAGTATTTATTTATAAATGTAGTATTTATTTATCCATGTAGTATTTATTTATCCTTGTAGTATTTATTTATCCATGTTGTAGTATTTATTTATCCTTGTAGTATTTATTTATCCATGTTGTAGTATTTATTTATCCATGTTGTAGTATTTATTTATCCTTGTAG
Source organism: Eucyclogobius newberryi (assembly GCF_026437365.1). Classification (NCBI taxonomy): domain Eukaryota; kingdom Metazoa; phylum Chordata; class Actinopteri; order Gobiiformes; family Gobiidae; genus Eucyclogobius; species Eucyclogobius newberryi. The sequence continues at coordinate 94,910 of NW_027315780.1, forward strand.
TATTTATTTATCCATGTTGTAGTGTTTATTATCCTTGTAGTATTTATTTATCCTTGTAGTATTTATTTATCCATGTAGTATTTATTTATCCATGTAGTATTTATTTATCCATGTAGTATTTATTTTTTCCTTTTAGTATTTATTTATCCATGTTGTAGTATTTATTTATCCTTGTAGTATTTACTTTTCCTTTTAGTATTTATTTATCCATGTAGTATTTATTTATCCTTGTAGTATTTATTAATCCATGTAGTATTTATTTATCCATGTAGGATTTATTTATCATTTTAGTATTTATTTATCCTTGTAGTATTTATTTATCCATGTAGTATCTATTTATCCTTGTAGTATTTATTTTTCCTTTTAGTATTTATTTATCCATGTAGTATTTATTTATCCTTGTAGTATTTATTAATCCATGTAGTATTTATTTATCCATGTAGGATTTATTTATCATTTTAGTATTTATTTATCCTTGTAGTATTTATTTATCCATGTAGTATCTATTTATCCTTGTAGTATTTATTTATCCTTTTAGTATTTACTTATCCATGTTGTAGTATTTATTTATCCTTGTAGTATTTATTTATCCATGTAGTATTTATTTATCCTTGTAGTATTTATTTTTCCTTTTATTATTTATTTATCCATGTTGTAGTATTTATTTATCCTTGTAGTATTTATTTATCCATGTAGTATTTATTTATCCTTGTAGTATTTATTTTTCCTTTTATTATTTATTTATCCATGTTGTAGTATTTATTTATCCTTGTAGTATTTATTTATCCTTGTAGTATTTATTTATCCATGTAGTTTGTATTTATCCTTGTAGTATTTATTTATCCATGTAGTATTTATTTATCCTTGTAGTATTTATTTATCCATGTAGTATTTATTTATCCTTGTAGTATTTATTTATCCTTGTAGTATTTATTTATCCTTGTAGTATGTATTTATCCTTGTAGTATTTATCCTTGTAGTATTTATTTATCCATGTAGTATTTATTTATCCTTGTAGTATTTATTTATCCATGTAGTATTTATTTATCCTTGTAGTATTTATTTATCCTTGTAGTATTTATTCATCTTTGTAGTATTTATTTATCCTTGTAGTATTTATTTATCCATGTAGTATTTATTTATCCTTGTAGTATTTATTTATCCATGTAGTATTTATTTATCCTTGTAGTATTTATTTATCCTTGTAGTGTTTATTTATCCTTGTAGTATTTATTTATCCTTGTAGTATTTATTTATCCTTGTAGTATTTATTTATCCTTGTAGTATTTATTTATCCATGTAGTATTTATTTATCCTTGTAGTATTTATTTATCCTTGTAGTATTTATTTATCCTTGTAGTATTTATTTATCCATGTAGTATTTATTTATCCTTGTAGTATTTATTTATCCATGTAGTATTTATTTATCCTTGTAGTATTTATTTATCCTTGTAGTATTTATTTATCCTTGTAGTATTTATTTATCCTTGTAGTATTTATTTATCCATGTAGTATTTATTTATCCTTGTAGTATTTATTTATCCTTGTAGTATTTATTTATCCTTGTAGTATTTATTTATCCATGTAGTATTTATTTATCCTTGTAGTATTTATTTATCCATGTAGTATTTATTTATCCTTGTAGTATTTATTTATCCTTGTAGTATTTATTTATCCATGTAGTATTTATTTATCCTTGTTGTATTTATTTATCCATGTAGTATTTATATATCCTTGTAGTATTTATTTATCCTTGTAGTATTTATTTATCCATGTAGTATTTATTTACCCATGTAGTATTTATTTATCCTTGTAGTATTTATTTATCCATATAGTATTTATTTATCCTTGTAGTATTTATTTATCCATGTAGTATTTATTTATCCTTGTAGTATTTATTTATCCATGTAGTATTTATTTATCCTTGTAGTATTTATTTATCCTTGTAGTATTTATCCTTGTAGTATTTATCCTTGTAGTATTTATTTATCCATGTAGTATTTATTTATCCTTGTAGTATTTATTTATCCTTGTAGTATTTATTTATCCATGTAGTATTTATTTATCCTTGTAGTATTTATTTATTCATGTAGTATTTATGTATCCTTGTAGTATTTATTTATCCTTGTAGTATTTATTTATCCATGTAGTATTTATTTATCCTTGTAGTATTTATTTATCCATGTAGTATTTATTTATCCTTGTAGTATTTATTTATCCTTGTAGTATTTATCCTTGTAGTATTTATCCTTGTAGTATTTATTTATCCATGTAGTATTTATTTATCCTTGTAGTATTTATTTATCCTTGTTGTATTTATTTATCCATGTAGTTTTTATTTATCCTTGTAGTATTTATTTATCCTTGTAGTATTAGTTTATCCTTGTAGTATTTATTTATCCATGTTGTAGTATTTATTTATCCTTGTATTATTTATTTATCCTTGTAGTATTTATTTATCCATGTAGTATTTATTTATCCATGTTGAAGTATTTATTAATCCTTGTAGTATTTATTTATCCATGTAGTATTTATTTATCCATGTAGTATTTATTTATACTTGTAGTATTTATTTATCAATGTAGTATTTATTTATCCATGTTGTAGTATTTATTTATCCTTGTAGTATTTATTTATCCATGTAGTATTTATTTATCCATGTAGTATTTATTTAACTTTGTAGTATTTATTTATCCATGTAGTATTTATTTATCCATGTAGTATTTATTTATCCTTGTAGTATTTATTTATCCTTGTAGTATTTATTTATCCTTTTAGTATTCATTTATCCATGTAGTATTTATGTATCCAAGTAGTATTTATTTATCCTTGTGGTATTTATTTACCCATGTAGTATTTATTTATCCATGTACTATTTATTTATCTTTGTAGTATTTATTTATCCTTTTAGTATTCATTTATCCATGTAGTATTTATTCATCCATGTAGTATTTATTTATTTTTGTAGTATTTATTTATCCATGTAGTATTTATTTATCCATGTTGTAGTGTTTATTTATCCTTGTAGTATTTATTTATCCATGTAGTATTTATTTATCATTGTGGTATTTATTTATCCATGTAGTATTTATTTATCCATGTAGTATTTATTTATCCATGTTGTAGTGTTTATTTATCCTTGTAGTATTTATTTATCCATGTAGTATTTATTTATCCTTGTAGTATTTATTTATCCATGTTGTAGTATTTATTTATTCTTGTAATATTTATTTATCCTTGTAGTATTTATTTATAAATGTAGTATTTATTTATCCATGTAGTATTTATTTATCCTTGTAGTATTTATTTATCCATGTTGTAGTATTTATTTATCCATGTTGTAGTATTTATTTATCCTTGTAGTATTTATTTATCCTTGTAGTTTTTTATTTATCCATGTAGTATTTATTTATCCTTGTATTATTTATTTATCCTTGTAGTATTTATTTATCCATGTAGTATTTATTTATCCATGTTGAAGTATTTATTAATCCTTGTAGTATTTATTTATCCATGTAGTATTTATTTATCCTTGTAGTATTTATTTATCAATGTAGTATTTATTTATCCATGTTGTAGTATTTATTTATCCTTGTAGTATTTATTTATCCATGTAGTATTTATTTATCCATGTAGTATTTATTTATCCTTGTAGTATTTATTTATCCATGTAGTATTTATTTATCCTTGTAGTATTTATTTATCCTTGTAGTTTTTTATTTATCCATGTAGTATTTATTTATCCTTGTATTATTTATTTATCCTTGTAGTATTTATTTATCCATGTAGTATTTATTTATCCATGTTGAAGTATTTATTAATCCTTGTAGTATTTATTTATCCATGTAGTATTTATTTATCCTTGTAGTATTTATTTATCAATGTAGTATTTATTTATCCATGTTGTAGTATTTATTTATCCTTGTAGTATTTATTTATCCTTGTAGTATTTATTTATCCATGTAGTATTTATTTATCCTTGTAGTATTTATTTATCCATGTAGTATTTATTTATCCATGTAGTATTTATTTATCTTTGTAGTATTTATTTATCCATGTAGTATTTATTTATCCATGTAGTATTTATTTATCCTTGTAGTATTTATTTATCCTTGTAGTATTTATTTATCCTTTTAGTATTCATTTATCCATGTAGTATTTATTTATCCAAGTAGTATTTATTTATCCTTGTGGTATTTATTTATCCATGTAGTATTTATTTATCCATGTACTATTTATTTATCTTCGTAGTATTTATTTATCCATGTAGTATTTATTTATCCATGTAGTATTTATTTATCCTTGTAGTATTTATTTATCCTTTTAGTATTCATTTATCCATGTAGTATTTATTCATCCATGTAGTATTTATTTATTTTTGTAGTATTTATTTATCCATGTAGTATTTATTTATCCATGTTGTAGTGTTTATTTATCCTTGTAGTATTTATTTATCCATGTAGTATTTATTTATCCTTTTAGTATTCATTTATCCATGTAGTATTTATTCATCCATGTAGTATTTATTTATCTTTGTAGTATTTATTTATCCATGTAGTATTTATTTATCCATGTTGTAGTGTTTATTTATCCTTGTAGTATTTATTTATCCATGTAGTATTTATTTATCATTGTGGTATTTATTTATCCATGTAGTATTTATTTATCCATGTAGTATTTATTTATCCATGTTGTAGTGTTTATTTATCCTTGTAGTATTTATTTATCCATGTAGTATTTATTTATCCTTGTAGTATTTATTTATCCATGTTGTAGTATTTATTTATTCTTGTAGTATTTATTTATCCATGTAATATTTATTTATCCTTGTAGTATTTATTTATAAATGTAGTATTTATTTATCCATGTAGTATTTATTTATCCTTGTAGTATTTATTTATCCATGTTGTAGTATTTATTTATCCATGTTGTAGTATTTATTTATCCTTGTAGTATTTATTTATCCATGTTGTAGTGTTTATTATCCTTGTAGTATTTATTTATCCTTGTAGTATTTATTTATCCATGTAGTATTTATTTATCCATGTAGTATTTATTTATCCATGTAGTATTTATTTTTTCCTTTTAGTATTTATTTATCCATGTTGTAGTATTTATTTATCCTTGTAGTATTTATTTTTCCTTTTAGTATTTATTTATCCATGTAGTATTTATTTATCCTTGTAGTATTTATTTATCCATGTAGTATTTATTTATCCATGTAGGATTTATTTATCATTTTAGTATTTATTTATCCTTGTAGTATTTATTTATCCATGTAGTATCTATTTATCCTTGTAGTATTTATTTATCCTTTTAGTATTTACTTATCCATGTTGTAGTATTTATTTATCCTTGTAGTATTTATTTATCCTTGTAGTATTTATTTATCCATGTAGTATTTATTTATCCTTGTAGTATTTATTTTTCCTTTTATTATTTATTTATCCATGTTGTAGTATTTATTTATCCTTGTAGTATTTATTTATCCATGTAGTATTTATTTATCCTTGTAGTATTTATTTTTCCTTTTATTATTTATTTATCCATGTTGTAGTATTTATTTATCCTTGTAGTATTTATTTATCCTTGTAGTATTTATTTATCCTTGTAGTATTTATTTATCCATGTAGTTTGTATTTATCCTTGTAGTATTTATTTATCCTTGTAGTATTTATTTTTCCATGTAGTATTTATTTTTCCATATAGTATTTATTTATCCTTGTAGTATTTATTTATCCTTGTAGTATTTATTTATCCATGTAGTATTTATTTATCCTTGTAGTATTTATTTATCCATGTAGTATTTATTTATCCTTGTAGTATTTATTTATCCTTGTAGTATTTATTTATCCTTGTAGTATGTATTTATCCTTGTAGTATTTATCCTTGTAGTATTTATTTATCCATGTAGTATTTATTTATCCTTGTAGTATTTATTTATCCATGTAGTATTTATTTATCCTTGTAGTATTTATTTATCCTTGTAGTATTTATTCATCTTTGTAGTATTTATTTATCCTTGTAGTATTTATTTATCCATGTAGTATTTATTTATCCTTGTAGTATTTATTTATCCATGTAGTATTTATTTATCCTTGTAGTATTTATTTATCCTTGTAGTGTTTATTTATCCTTGTAGTATTTATTTATCCTTGTAGTATTTATTTATCCTTGTAGTATTTATTTATCCTTGTAGTATTTATTTATCCATGTAGTATTTATTTATCCTTGTAGTATTTATTTATCCTTGTAGTATTTATTTATCCATGTAGTATTTATTTATCCTTGTAGTATTTATTTATCCATGTAGTATTTATTTATCCTTGTAGTATTTATTTATCCTTGTAGTATTTATTTATCCTTGTAGTATTTATTTATCCTTGTAGTATTTATTTATCCATGTAGTATTTATTTATCCTTGTAGTATTTATTTATCCTTGTAGTATTTATTTATCCTTGTAGTATTTATTTATCCATGTAGTATTTATTTATCCTTGTAGTATTTATTTATCCATGTAGTATTTATTTATCCTTGTAGTATTTATTTATCCTTGTAGTATTTATTTATCCATGTAGTATTTATTTATCCTTGTTGTATTTATTTATCCATGTAGTATTTATATATCCTTGTAGTATTTATTTATCCTTGTAGTATTTATTTATCCATGTAGTATTTATTTACCCATGTAGTATTTATTAACCTTGTAGTATTTATTTATCCATATAGTATTTATTTATCCTTGTAGTATTTATTTATCCATGTAGTATTTATTTATCCTTGTAGTATTTATTTATCCATGTAGTATTTATTTATCCTTGTAGTATTTATTTATCCTTGTAGTATTTATCCTTGTAGTATTTATCCTTGTACTATTTATCCTTGTAGTATTTATTTATCCATGTAGTATTTATTTATCCTTGTAGTATTTATTTATCCTTGTAGTATTTATTTATCCATGTAGTATTTATTTATCCTTGTAGTATTTATTTATTCATGTAGTATTTATGTATCCTTGTAGTATTTATTTATCCTTGTAGTATTTATTTATCCATGTAGTATTTATTTATCCTTGTAGTATTTATTTATCCATGTAGTATTTATTTATCCTTGTAGTATTTATTTATCCTTGTAGTATTTATCCTTGTAGTATTTATCCTTGTAGTATTTATTTATCCATGTAGTATTTATTTATCCTTGTAGTATTTATTTATCCTTGTTGTATTTATTTATCCATGTAGTATTTATTTATCCTTGTAGTATTTATTTATCCTTGTAGTATTAGTTTATCCTTGTAGTATTTATTTATCCATGTTGTAGTATTTATTTATCCTTGTATTATTTATTTATCCTTGTAGTATTTATTTATCCATGTAGTATTTATTTATCCATGTTGAAGTATTTATTAATCCTTGTAGTATTTATTTATCCATGTAGTATTTATTTATCCTTGTAGTATTTATTTATCAATGTAGTATTTATTTATCCATGTTGTAGTATTTATTTATCCTTGTAGTATTTATTTATCCTTGTAGTATTTATTTATCCATGTAGTATTTATTTATCCTTGTAGTATTTATTTATCCATGTAGTATTTATTTATCCATGTAGTATTTATTTATCTTTGTAGTATTTATTTATCCATGTAGTATTTATTTATCCATGTAGTATTTATTTATCCTTGTAGTATTTATTTATCCTTGTAGTATTTATTTATCCTTTTAGTATTCATTTATCCATGTAGTATTTATTTATCCAAGTAGTATTTATTTATCCTTGTGGTATTTATTTATCCATGTAGTATTTATTTATCCATGTACTATTTATTTATCTTCGTAGTATTTATTTATCCATGTAGTATTTATTTATCCATGTAGTATTTATTTATCCTTGTAGTATTTATTTATCCTTTTAGTATTCATTTATCCATATAGTATTTATTCATCCATGTAGTATTTATTTATTTTTGTAGTATTTATTTATCCATGTAGTATTTATTTATCCATGTTGTAGTGTTTATTTATCCTTGTAGTATTTATTTATCCTTGTAGTATTTATTTATCCTTTTAGTATTCATTTATCCATGTAGTATTTATTCATCCATGTAGTATTTATTTATCCATGTAGTATTTATTTATCCATGTTGTAGTGTTTATTTATCCTTGTAGTATTTATTTATCCATGTAGTATTTATTTATCATTGTGGTATTTATTTATCCATGTAGTATTTATTTATCCATGTAGTATTTATTTATCCATGTTGTAGTGTTTATTTATCCTTGTAGTATTTATTTATCCATGTAGTATTTATTTATCCTTGTAGTATTTATTTATCCATGTTGTAGTATTTATTTATTCTTGTAGTATTTATTTATCCATGTAATATTTATTTATCCTTGTAGTATTTATTTATAAATGTAGTATTTATTTATCCATGTAGTATTTATTTATCCTTGTAGTATTTATTTATCCATGTTGTAGTATTTATTTATCCTTGTAGTATTTATTTATCCATGTTGTAGTATTTATTTATCCATGTTGTAGTATTTATTTATCCTTGTAGTATTTATTTATCCATGTTGTAGTGTTTATTATCCTTGTAGTATTTATTTATCCTTGTAGTATTTATTTATCCATGTAGTATTTATTTATCCATGTAGTATTTATTTATCCATGTAGTATTTATTTTTTCCTTTTAGTATTTATTTATCCATGTTGTAGTATTTATTTATCCTTGTAGTATTTATTTTTCCTTTTAGTATTTATTTATCCATGTAGTATTTATTTATCATTGTAGTATTTATTTATCCATGTAGTATTTATTTATCCATGTAGGATTTATTTATCATTTTAGTATTTATTTATCCTTGTAGTATTTATTTATCCATGTAGTATCTATTTATCCTTGTAGTATTTATTTATCCTTTTAGTATTTACTTATCCATGTTGTAGTATTTATTTATCCTTGTAGTATTTATTTATCCTTGTAGTATTTATTTATCCATGTAGTATTTATTTATCCTTGTAGTATTTATTTTTCCTTTTATTATTTATTTATCCATGTTGTAGTATTTATTTATCCTTGTAGTATTTATTTATCCATGTAGTATTTATTTATCCTTGTAGTATTTATTTTTCCTTTTATTATTTATTTATCCATGTTGTAGTATTTATTTATCCTTGTAGTATTTATTTATCCTTGTAGTATTTATTTATCCTTGTAGTATTTATTTATCCATGTAGTTTGTATTTATCCTTGTAGTATTTATTTATCCTTGTAGTATTTATTTTTCCATGTAGTATTTATTTTTCCATATAGTATTTATTTATCCTTGTAGTATTTATTTATCCTTGTAGTATTTATTTATCCATGTAGTATTTATTTATCCTTGTAGTATTTATTTATCCATGTAGTATTTATTTATCCTTGTAGTATTTATTTATCCTTGTAGTATTTATTTATCCTTGTAGTATGTATTTATCCTTGTAGTATTTATCCTTGTAGTATTTATTTATCCATGTAGTATTTATTTATCCTTGTAGTATTTATTTATCCATGTAGTATTTATTTATCCTTGTAGTATTTATTTATCCTTGTAGTATTTATTCATCTTTGTAGTATTTATTTATCCTTGTAGTATTTATTTATCCATGTAGTATTTATTTATCCTTGTAGTATTTATTTATCCATGTAGTATATATTTATCCTTGTAGTATTTATTTATCCTTGTAGTGTTTATTTATCCTTGTAGTATTTATTTATCCTTGTAGTATTTATTTATCCTTGTAGTATTTATTTATCCTTGTAGTATTTATTTATCCATGTAGTATTTATTTATCCTTGTAGTATTTATTTATCCTTGTAGTATTTATTTATCCTTGTAGTATTTATTTATCCATGTAGTATTTATTTATCCTTGTAGTATTTATTTATCCATGTAGTATTTATTTATCCTTGTAGTATTTATTTATCCTTGTAGTATTTATTTATCCTTGTAGTATTTATTTATCCTTGTAGTATTTATTTATCCATGTAGTATTTATTTATCCTTGTAGTATTTATTTATCCTTGTAGTATTTATTTATCCTTGTAGTATTTATTTATCCATGTAGTATTTATTTATCCTTGTAGTATTTATTTATCCATGTAGTATTTATTTATCCTTGTAGTATTTATTTATCCTTGTAGTATTTATTTATCCATGTAGTATTTATTTATCCTTGTTGTATTTATTTATCCATGTAGTATTTATATATCCTTGTAGTATTTATTTATCCTTGTAGTATTTATTTATCCATGTAGTATTTATTTACCCATGTAGTATTTATTTATCCTTGTAGTATTTATTTATCCATATAGTATTTATTTATCCTTGTAGTATTTATTTATCCATGTAGTATTTATTTATCCTTGTAGTATTTATTTATCCATGTAGTATTTATTTATCCTTGTAGTATTTATTTATCCTTGTAGTATTTATCCTTGTAGTATTTATCCTTGTAGTATTTATCCTTGTAGTATTTATTTATCCATGTAGTATTTATTTATCCTTCTAGTATTTATTTATCCTTGTAGTATTTATTTATCCATGTAGTATTTATTTATCCTTGTAGTATTTATTTATTCATGTAGTATTTATGTATCCTTGTAGTATTTATTTATCCTTGTAGTATTTATTTATCCATGTAGTATTTATTTATCCTTGTAGTATTTATTTATCCATGTAGTATTTATTTATCCTTGTAGTATTTATTTATCCTTGTAGTATTTATCCTTGTAGTATTTATCCTTGTAGTATTTATTTATCCATGTAGTATTTATTTATCCTTGTAGTATTTATTTATCCTTGTTGTATTTATTTATCCATGTAGTATTTATTTATCCTTGTAGTATTTATTTATCCTTGTAGTATTAGTTTATCCTTGTAGTATTTATTTATCCATGTTGTAGTATTTATTTATCCTTGTATTATTTATTTATCCTTGTAGTATTTATTTATCCATGTAGTATTTATTTATCCATGTTGAAGTATTTATTAATCCTTGTAGTATTTATTTATACTTGTAGTATTTATTTATCAATGTAGTATTTATTTATCCATGTTGTAGTATTTATTTATCCTTGTAGTATTTATTTATCCATGTAGTATTTATTTATCCTTGTAGTATTTATTTATCCATGTAGTATTTATTTATCCATGTAGTATTTATTTATCTTTGTAGTATTTATTTATCCATGTAGTATTTATTTATCCATGTAGTATTTATTTATCCTTGTAGTATTTATTTATCCTTGTAGTATTTATTTATCCTTTTAGTATTCATTTATCCATGTAGTATTTATTTATCCAAGTAGTTTTTATTTACCCATGTAGTATTTATTTATCCATGTACTATTTATTTATCTTTGTAGTATTTATTTATCCTTGTAGTATTTATTTATCCATGTACTATTTATTTATCCTTGTAGTATTTATTTATCCTTTTAGTATTCATTTATCCATGTAGTATTTATTCATCCATGTAGTATTTATTTATTTTTGTAGTATTTATTTATCCATGTAGTATTTATTTATCCATGTTGTAGTGTTTATTTATCCTTGTAGTATTTATTTATCCATGTAGTATTTATTTATCATTGTGGTATTTATTTATCCATGTAGTATTTATTTATCCATGTAGTATTTATTTATCCATGTTGTAGTGTTTATTTATCCTTGTAGTATTTATTTATCCATGTAGTATTTATTTATCCTTGTAGTATTTATTTATCCATGTTGTAGTATTTATTTATTCTTGTAATATTTATTTATCCTTGTAGTATTTATTTATCCTTGTAGTTTTTTATTTATCCATGTAGTATTTATTTATCCTTGTATTATTTATTTATCCTTGTAGTATTTATTTATCCATGTACTATTTATTTATCCATGTTGAAGTATTTATTAATCCTTGTAGTATTTATTTATACTTGTAGTATTTATTTATCAATGTAGTATTTATTTATCCATGTTGTAGTATTTATTTATCCTTGTAGTATTTATTTATCCATGTAGTATTTATTTATCCTTGTAGTATTTATTTATCCATGTAGTATTTATTTATCCATGTAGTATTTATTTATCTTTGTAGTATTTATTTATCCATGTAGTATTTATTTATCCATGTAGTATTTATTTATCCTTGTAGTATTTATTTATCCTTGTAGTATTTATTTATCCTTTTAGTATTCATTTATCCATGTAGTATTTATTTATCCAAGTAGTATTTATTTATCCTTGTGGTATTTATTTATCCATGTAGTATTTATTTATCCTTGTAGTATTTATTTATTCATGTAGTATTTATGTATCCTTGTAGTATTTATTTATCCTTGTAGTATTTATTTATCCATGTAGTATTTATTTATCCTTGTAGTATTTATTTATCCATGTAGTATTTATTTATCCTTGTAGTATTTATTTATCCTTGTAGTATTTATCCTTGTAGTATTTATCCTTGTAGTATTTATTTATCCATGTAGTATTTATTTATCCTTGTAGTATTTATTTATCCTTGTTGTATTTATTTATCCATGTAGTATTTATTTATCCTTGTAATATTTATTTATCCTTGTAGTATTAGTTTATCCTTGTAGTATTTATTTATCCATGTTGTAGTATTTATTTATCCTTGTATTATTTATTTATCCTTGTAGTATTTATTTATCCATGTAGTATTTATTTATCCATGTTGAAGTATTTATTAATCCTTGTAGTATTTATTTATACTTGTAGTATTTATTTATCAATGTAGTATTTATTTATCCATGTTGTAGTATTTATTTATCCTTGTAGTATTTATTTATCCATGTAGTATTTATTTATCCTTGTAATATTTATTTATCCATGTAGTATTTATTTATCCATGTAGTATTTATTTATCTTTGTAGTATTTATTTATCCATGTAGTATTTATTTATCCATGTAGTATTTATTTATCCTTGTAGTATTTATTTATCCTTGTAGTATTTATTTATCCTTTTAGTATTCATTTATCCATGTAGTATTTATTTATCCAAGTAGTATTTATTTATCTTTGTAGTATTTATTTATCCTTGTAGTATTTATTTATCTATCCATGTAGTATTTATTTATCCTTGTAGTATTTATTTATCCTTTTAGTATTCATTTATCCATGTAGTATTTATTCATCCATGTAGTATTTATTTATTTTTGTAGTATTTATTTATCCATGTAGTATTTATTTATCCATGTTGTAGTGTTTATTTATCCTTGTAGTATTTATTTATCCATGTAGTATTTATTTATCATTGTGGTATTTATTTATCCATGTAGTATTTATTTATCCATGTAGTATTTATTTATCCATGTTGTAGTGTTTATTTATCCTTGTAGTATTTATTTATCCATGTAGTAATTATTTATCCTTGTAGTATTTATTTATCCATGTTGTAGTATTTATTTATTCTTGTAATATTTATTTATCCTTGTAGTATTTATTTATAAATGTAGTATTTATTTATCCATGTAGTATTTATTTATCCTTGTAGTATTTATTTATCCATGTTGTAGTATTTATTTATCCATGTTGTAGTATTTATTTATCCTTGTTGTATTTATTTATCCATGTAGTATTTATATATCCTTGTAGTATTTATTTATCCTTGTAGTATTTATTTATCCTTGTAGTATTTATCCTTGTAGTATTTATCCTTGTAGTATTTATCCTTGTAGTATTTATTCATCTTTGTAGTATTTATTTATCCTTGTAGTATTTATTTATCCATGTAGTATTTATTTATCCTTGTAGTATTTATTTATCCATGTAGTATTTATTTATCCTTGTAGTATTTATTTATCCTTGTAGTGTTTATTTATCCTTGTAGTATTTATTTATCCTTGTAGTATTTATTTATCCTTGTAGTATTTATTTATCCTTGTAGTATTTATTTATCCATGTAGTATTTATTTATCCTTGTAGTATTTATTTATCCTTGTAGTATTTATTTATCCTTGTAGTATTTATTTATCCATGTAGTATTTATTTATCCTTGTAGTATTTATTTATCCATGTAGTATTTATTTATCCTTGTAGTATTTATTTATCCTTGTAGTATTTATTTATCCTTGTAGTATTTATTTATCCTTGTAGTATTTATTTATCCTTGTAGTATTTATTTATCCATGTAGTATTTATTTATCCTTGTAGTATTTATTTATCCATGTAGTATTTATTTATCCTTGTAGTATTTATTTATCCTTGTAGTATTTATTTATCCATGTAGTATTTATTTATCCTTGTTGTATTTATTTATCCATGTAGTATTTATATATCCTTGTAGTATTTATTTATCCTTGTAGTATTTATTTATCCATGTAGTATTTATTTACCCATGTAGTATTTATTTATCCTTGTAGTATTTATTTATCCATATAGTATTTATTTATCCTTGTAGTATTTATTTATCCATGTAGTATTTATTTATCCTTGTTGTATTTATTTATCCATGTAGTATTTATATATCCTTGTAGTATTTATTTATCCTTGTAGTATTTATTTATCCATGTAGTATTTATTTACCCATGTAGTATTTATTTATCCTTGTAGTATTTATTTATCCATATAGTATTTATTTATCCTTGTAGTATTTATTTATCCATTTAGTATTTATTTATCCTTGTAGTATTTATTTATCCATGTAGTATTTATTTATCCTTGTAGTATTTATTTATCCTTGTAGTATTTATCCTTGTAGTATTTATCCTTGTAGTATTTATCCTTGTAGTATTTATTTATCCATGTAGTATTTATTTATCCTTGTAGTATTTATTTATCCTTGTAGTATTTATTTATCCATGTAGTATTTATTTATCCTTGTAGTATTTATTTATTCATGTAGTATTTATGTATCCTTGTAGTATTTATTTATCCTTGTAGTATTTATTTATCCATGTAGTATTTATTTATCCTTGTAGTATTTATTTATCCATGTAGTATTTATTTATCCTTGTAGTATTTATTTATCCTTGTAGTATTTATCCTTGTAGTATTTATCCTTGTAGTATTTATTTATCCATGTAGTATTTATTTATCCTTGTAGTATTTATTTATCCTTGTTGTATTTATTTATCCATGTAGTATTTATTTATCCTTGTAGTATTTATTTATCCTTGTAGTATTAGTTTATCCTTGTAGTATTTATTTATCCATGTAGTATTTATTTATCCTTGTAGTATTTATTTATCCATGTAGTATTTATTTATCCATGTAGTATTAATTTATCCTTGTAGTATTTATTTACCCTTGTATTATTTATTTATCCTTGTAGCATTTATCCTTGTAGTATTTATTTATCCATGTAGTATTTAATTATCCTTGTAGTATTTATTTATCCTTGTAGTATTTATTTATCCTTGTAGTATTTATTTATCCATGTAGTATTTATTTATCCTTGTAGTATTTATTTATCCATGTAGTATTTATTTATCCTTGTAGTATTTATTTATCCTTGTAGTATTTATTTATCCTTGTAGTATTTATTTATCCTTGTAGTATTTATTTATCCTTGTAGTATTTATTTATCCATGTAGTATTTATTTATCCTTGTAGTATTTATTTATCCATGTAGTATTTATTTATCCTTGTAGTATTTATTTATCCTTGTAGTATTTATTTATCCATGTAGTATTTATTTATCCTTGTTGTATTTATTTATCCATGTAGTATTTATATATCCTTGTAGTATTTATTTATCCTTGTAGTATTTATTTATCCATGTAGTATTTATTTACCCATGTAGTATTTATTTATCCTTGTAGTATTTATTTATCCATATAGTATTTATTTATCCTTGTAGTATTTATTTATCCATGTAGTATTTATTTATCCTTGTAGTATTTATTTATCCATGTAGTATTTATTTATCCTTGTAGTATTTATTTATCCTTGTAGTATTTATCCTTGTAGTATTTATCCTTGTAGTATTTATCCTTGTAGTATTTATTCATCTTTGTAGTATTTATTTATCCTTGTAGTATTTATTTATCCATGTAGTATTTATTTATCCTTGTAGTATTTATTTATCCTTGTAGTATTTATTTATCCTTGTAGTGTTTATTTATCCTTGTAGTATTTATTTATCCTTGTAGTATTTATTTATCCTTGTAGTATTTATTTATCCATGTAGTATTTATTTATCCTTGTAGTATTTATTTATCCTTGTAGTATTTATTTATCCTTGTAGTATTTATTTATCCATGTAGTATTTATTTATCCTTGTAGTATTTATTTATCCATGTAGTATTTATTTATCCTTGTAGTATTTATTTATCCTTGTAGTATTTATTTATCCTTGTAGTATTTATTTATCCTTGTAGTATTTATTTATCCATGTAGTATTTATTTATCCTTGTAGTATTTATTTATCCATGTAGTATTTATTTATCCTTGTAGTATTTATTTATCCTTGTAGTATTTATTTATCCAAGTAGTATTTATTTATCCTTGTTGTATTTATTTATCCATGTAGTATTTATATATCCTTGTAGTATTTATTTATCCTTGTAGTATTTATTTATCCATGTAGTATTTATTTACCCATGTAGTATTTATTTATCCTTGTAGTATTTATTTATCCATATAGTATTTATTTATCCTTGTAGTATTTATTTATCCATATAGTATTTATTTATCCTTGTAGTATTTATTTATCCATGTAGTATTTATTTATCCTTGTAGTATTTATTTATCCATGTAGTATTTATTTATCCTTGTAGTATTTATTTATCCTTGTAGTATTTATCCTTGTAGTATTTATCCTTGTAGTATTTATCCTTGTAGTATTTATTTATCCATGTAGTATTTATTTATCCTTGTAGTATTTATTTATCCTTGTAGTATTTATTTATCCATGTAGTATTTATTTATCCTTGTAGTATTTATTTATTCATGTAGTATTTATGTATCCTTGTAGTATTTATTTATCCTTGTAGTATTTATTTATCCATGTAGTATTTATTTATCCTTGTAGTATTTATTTATCCATGTAGTATTTATTTATCCTTGTAGTATTTATTTATCCTTGTAGTATTTATCCTTGTAGTATTTATCCTTGTAGTATTTATTTATCCATGTAGTATTTATTTATCCTTGTAGTATTTATTTATCCTTGTTGTATTTATTTATCCATGTAGTATTTATTTATCCTTGTAGTATTTATTTATCCTTGTAGTATTAGTTTATCCTTGTAGTATTTATTTATCCATGTTGTAGTATTTATTTATCCTTGTAGTATTTATTTATCCATGTAGTATTTATTTATCCTTGTAGTATTTATTTATCCATGTAGTATTTATTTATCCATGTAGTATTAATTTATCCTTGTAGTATTTATTTACCCTTGTATTATTTATTTATCCTTGTAGCATTTATCCTTGTAGTATTTATTTATCCATGTAGTATTTAATTATCCTTGTAGTATTTATTTATCCTTGTAGTGTTTATTTATCCTTGTAGTATTTATTTATCCTTGTAGTATTTATTTATCCTTGTAGTATTTATTTATCCTTGTAGTATTTATTTATCCATGTAGTATTTATTTATCCTTGTAGTATTTATTTATCCTTGTAGTATTTATTTATCCTTGTAGTATTTATTTATCCATGTAGTATTTATTTATCCTTGTAGTATTTATTTATCCATGTAGTATTTATTTATCCTTGTAGTATTTATTTATCCTTGTAGTATTTATTTATCCTTGTAGTATTTATTTATCCTTGTAGTATTTATTTATCCTTGTAGTATTTATTTATCCATGTAGTATTTATTTATCCTTGTTGTATTTATTTATCCATGTAGTATTTATATATCCTTGTAGTATTTATTTATCCTTGTAGTATTTATTTATCCATGTAGTATTTATTTACCCATGTAGTATTTATTTATCCTTGTAGTATTTATTTATCCATATAGTATTTATTTATCCTTGTAGTATTTATTTATCCATGTAGTATTTATTTATCCTTGTAGTATTTATTTATCCATGTAGTATTTATTTATCCTTGTAGTATTTATTTATCCTTGTAGTATTTATCCTTGTAGTATTTATCCTTGTAGTATTTATCCTTGTAGTATTTATTCATCTTTGTAGTATTTATTTATCCTTGTAGTATTTATTTATACATGTAGTATTTATTTATCCTTGTAGTATTTATTTATCCATGTAGTATTTATTTATCCTTGTAGTATTTATTTATCCTTGTAGTGTTTATTTATCCTTGTAGTATTTATTTATCCTTGTAGTATTTATTTATCCTTGTAGTATTTATTTATCCTTGTAGTATTTATTTATCCATGTAGTATTTATTTATCCTTGTAGTATTTATTTATCCTTGTAGTATTTATTTATCCTTGTAGTATTTATTTATCCATGTAGTATTTATTTATCCTTGTAGTATTTATTTATCCATGTAGTATTTATTTATCCTTGTAGTATTTATTTATCCTTGTAGTATTTATTTATCCTTGTAGTATTTATTTATCCTTGTAGTATTTATTTATCCATGTAGTATTTATTTATCCTTGTAGTATTTATTTATCCATGTAGTATTTATTTATCCTTGTAGTATTTATTTATCCTTGTAGTATTTATTTATCCATGTAGTATTTATTTATCCTTGTTGTATTTATTTATCCATGTAGTATTTAATTATCCTTGTAGTATTTATTTATCCTTGTAGTATTTATTTATCCATGTAGTATTTATTTACCGATGTAGTATTTATTTATCCTTGTAGTATTTATTTATCCATATAGTATTTATTTATCCTTGTAGTATTTATTTATCCATGTAGTATTTATTTATCCTTGTAGTATTTATTTATCCATGTAGTATTTATTTATCCTTGTAGTATTTATTTATCCTTGTAGTATTTATCCTTGTAGTATTTATCCTTGTAGTATTTATCCTTGTAGTATTTATTTATCCATGTAGTATTTATTTATCCTTGTAGTATTTATTTATCCTTGTAGTATTTATTTATCCATGTAGTATTTATTTATCCTTGTAGTATTTATTTATTCATGTAGTATTTATGTATCCTTGTAGTATTTATTTATCCTTGTAGTATTTATTTATCCATGTAGTATTTATTTATCCTTGTAGTATTTATTTATCCATGTAGTATTTATTTATCCTTGTAGTATTTATTTATCCTTGTAGTATTTATCCTTGTAGTATTTAACCTTGTAGTATTTATTTATCCATGTAGTATTTATTTATCCTTGTAGTATTTATTTATCCATGTAGTATTTATTTATCCTTGTAGTATTTATTTATCCTTGTAGTATTTATTCATCCATGTAGTATTTATTTATTTTTGTAGTATTTATTTATCCATGTAGTATTTATTTATCCATGTAGTATTTATTTATCCTTGTAGTATTTATTTATCCTTGTAGTATTTATTTATCCTTTTAGTATTCATTTATCCATGTAGTATTTATTTATCCAAGTAGTATTTATTTATCCTTGTGGTATTTATTTACCCATGTAGTATTTATTTATCCATGTACTATTTATTTATCTTTGTAGTATTTATTTATCCTTGTAGTATTTATTTATCTATCCATGTAGTATTTATTTATCCTTGTAGTATTTATTTATCCTTTTAGTATTCATTTATCCATGTAGTATTTATTCATCCATGTAGTATTTATTTATTTTTGTAGTATTTATTTATCCATGTAGTATTTATTTATCCATGTTGTAGTGTTTATTTATCCTTGTAGTATTTATTTATCCATGTAGTATTTATTTATCATTGTGGTATTTATTTATCCATGTAGTATTTATTTATCCATGTAGTATTTATTTATCCATGTTGTAGTGTTTATTTATCCTTGTAGTATTTATTTATCCATGTAGTATGTATTTATCCTTGTAGTATTTATTTATCCATGTTGTAGTATTTATTTATTCTTGTAATATTTATTTATCCTTGTAGTATTTATTTATAAATGTAGTATTTATTTATCCATGTAGTATTTATTTATCCTTGTAGTATTTATTTATCCATGTTGTAGTATTTATTTATCCATGTTGTAGTATTTATTTATCCTTGTAGTATTTATTTATCCTTGTAGTTTTTTATTTATCCATGTAGTATTTATTTATCCTTGTATTATTTATTTATCCTTGTAGTATTTATTTATCCATGTAGTATTTATTTATCCATGTTGAAGTATTTATTAATCCTTGTAGTATTTATTTATCCATGTAGTATTTATTTATCCTTGTAGTATTTATTTATCAATGTAGTATTTATTTATCCATGTTGTAGTATTTATTTATCCTTGTAGTATTTATTTATCCATGTAGTATTTATTTATCCTTGTAGTATTTATTTATCCATGTAGTATTTATTTATCCATGTAGTATTTATTTATCTTTGTAGTATTTATTTATCCATGTAGTATTTATTTATCCATGTAGTATTTATTTATCCTTGTAGTATTTATTTATCCTTGTAGTATTTATTTATCCTTTTAGTATTCATTTATCCATGTAGTATTTATTTATCCAAGTAGTATTTATTTATCCTTGTGGTATTTATTTATCCATGTAGTATTTATTTATCCATGTACTATTTATTTATCTTCGTAGTATTTATTTATCCATGTAGTATTTATTTATCCATGTAGTATTTATTTATCCTTGTAGTATTTATTTATCCTTTTAGTATTCATTTATCCATGTAGTATTTATTTATCCATGTAGTATTAATTTATCCTTGTAGTATTTATTTACCCTTGTATTATTTATTTATCCTTGTAGCATTTATCCTTGTAGTATTTATTTATCCATGTAGTATTTAATTATCCTTGTAGTATTTATTTATCCTTGTAGTGTTTATTTATCCTTGTAGTATTTATTTATCCTTGTAGTATTTATTTATCCTTGTAGTATTTATTTATCCTTGTAGTATTTATTTATCCATGTAGTATTTATTTATCCTTGTAGTATTTATTTATCCTTGTAGTATTTATTTATCCTTGTAGTATTTATTTATCCATGTAGTATTTATTTATCCTTGTAGTATTTATTTATCCATGTAGTATTTATTTATCCTTGTAGTATTTATTTATCCTTGTAGTATTTATTTATCCTTGTAGTATTTATTTATCCTTGTAGTATTTATTTATCCATGTAGTATTTATTTATCCTTGTAGTATTTATTTATCCTTGTAGTATTTATTTATCCTTGTAGTATTTATTTATCCATGTAGTATTTATTTATCCTTGTAGTATTTATTTATCCATGTAGTATTTATTTATCCTTGTAGTATTTATTTATCCTTGTAGTATTTATTTATCCATGTAGTATTTATTTATCCTTGTTGTATTTATTTATCCATGTAGTATTTATATATCCTTGTAGTATTTATTTATCCTTGTAGTATTTATTTATCCATGTAGTATTTATTTACCCATGTAGTATTTATTTATCCTTGTAGTATTTATTTATCCATATAGTATTTATTTATCCTTGTAGTATTTATTTATCCATGTAGTATTTATTTATCCTTGTAGTATTTATTTATCCATGTAGTATTTATTTATCCTTGTAGTATTTATTTATCCTTGTAGTATTTATCCTTGTAGTATTTATCCTTGTAGTATTTATCCTTGTAGTATTTATTTATCCATGTAGTATTTATTTATCCTTGTAGTATTTATGTATCCTTGTAGTATTTATTTATCCATGTAGTATTTATTTATCCTTGTAGTATTTATTTATTCATGTAGTATTTATGTATCCTTGTAGTATTTATTTATCCTTGTAGTATTTATTTATCCATGTAGTATTTATTTATCCTTGTAGTATTTATTTATCCATGTAGTATTTATTTATCCTTGTAGTATTTATTTATCCTTGTAGTATTTATCCTTGTAGTATTTATCCTTGTAGTATTTATTTATCCATGTAGTATTTATTTATCCTTGTAGTATTTATTTATCCTTGTTGTATTTATTTATCCATGTAGTATTTATTTATCCTTGTAGTATTTATTTATCCTTGTAGTATTAGTTTATCCTTGTAGTATTTATTTATCCATGTTGTAGTATTTATTTATCCTTGTAGTATTTATTTATCCATGTAGTATTTATTTATCCTTGTAGTATTTATTTATACATGTAGTATTTATTTATCCTTGTAGTATTTATTTATCCTTGTAGTATTTATTTATCCTTGTAGTATTTATTTATACATGTAGTATTTATTTATCCTTGTAGTATTTATTTATCCTTGTAGTATTAGTTTATCCTTGTAGTATTTATTTATCCATGTTGTAGTATTTATTTATCCTTGTAGTATTTATTTATCCATGTAGTATTTATTTATCCTTGTAGTATTAGTTTATCCTTGTAGTATTTATTTATCCATGTTGTAGTATTTATTTATCCTTGTAGTATTTATTTATCCATGTAGTATTTATTTATCCATGTAGTATTAATTTATCCTTGTAGTATTTATTTACCCTTGTATTATTTATTTATCCTTGTAGCATTTATCCTTGTAGTATTTATTTATCCATGTAGTATTTAATTATCCTTGTAGTATTTATTTATCCTTGTAGTGTTTATTTATCCTTGTAGTATTTATTTATCCTTGTAGTATTTATTTATCCTTGTAGTATTTATTTATCCTTGTAGTATTTATTTATCCATGTAGTATTTATTTATCCTTGTAGTATTTATTTATCCTTGTAGTATTTATTTATCCTTGTAGTATTTATTTATCCATGTAGTATTTATTTATCCTTGTAGTATTTATTTATCCATGTAGTATTTATTTATCCTTGTAGTATTTATTTATCCTTGTAGTATTTATTTATCCTTGTAGTATTTATTTATCCTTGTAGTATTTATTTATCCATGTAGTATTTATTTATCCTTGTAGTATTTATTTATCCTTGTAGTATTTATTTATCCTTGTAGTATTTATTTATCCATGTAGTATTTATTTATCCTTGTAGTATTTATTTATCCATGTAGTATTTATTTATCCTTGTAGTATTTATTTATCCTTGTAGTATTTATTTATCCATGTAGTATTTATTTATCCTTGTTGTATTTATTTATCCATGTAGTATTTATATATCCTTGTAGTATTTATTTATCCTTGTAGTATTTATTTATCCATGTAGTATTTATTTACCCATGTAGTATTTATTTATCCTTGTAGTATTTATTTATCCATATAGTATTTATTTATCCTTGTAGTATTTATTTATCCATGTAGTATTTATTTATCCTTGTAGTATTTATTTATCCATGTAGTATTTATTTATCCTTGTAGTATTTATTTATCCTTGTAGTATTTATCCTTGTAGTATTTATCCTTGTAGTATTTATCCTTGTAGTATTTATTTATCCATGTAGTATTTATTTATCCTTGTAGTATTTATGTATCCTTGTAGTATTTATTTATCCATGTAGTATTTATTTATCCTTGTAGTATTTATTTATTCATGTAGTATTTATGTATCCTTGTAGTATTTATTTATCCTTGTAGTATTTATTTATCCATGTAGTATTTATTTATCCTTGTAGTATTTATTTATCCATGTAGTATTTATTTATCCTTGTAGTATTTATTTATCCTTGTAGTATTTATCCTTGTAGTATTTATCCTTGTAGTATTTATTTATCCATGTAGTATTTATTTATCCTTGTAGTATTTATTTATCCTTGTTGTATTTATTTATCCATGTAGTATTTATTTATCCTTGTAGTATTTATTTATCCTTGTAGTATTAGTTTATCCTTGTAGTATTTATTTATCCATGTTGTAGTATTTATTTATCCTTGTAGTATTTATTTATCCATGTAGTATTTATTTATCCTTGTAGTATTTATTTATACATGTAGTATTTATTTATCCTTGTAGTATTTATTTATCCTTGTAGTATTTATTTATCCTTGTAGTATTTATTTATACATGTAGTATTTATTTATCCTTGTAGTATTTATTTATCCTTGTAGTATTTATTTATCCATGTTGTAGTATTTATTTATCCTTGTAGTATTTATTTATCCTTGTAGTATTTATTTATCCATGTAGTATTTATTTATCCTTGTAGTATTTATTTATCCTTGTAGTATTTATTTATCCATTTAGTGTTTATTTATCCATGTAGTATTTATTTATCCTTGTAGTATTTATTTATCCTTGTAGTATTTATTTATCCATGTAGTATTTATTTATCCTTGTAGTATTTATTTATCCATGTTGTAGTATTTATTTATCCTTGTAGTATTTATTTATCCATGTAGTATTTATTTATCCTTGTAGTATTTATTTATCCTTGTAGTATTTATTTATCCTTGTAGTATTTATTTATCCATGTAGTATTTATTTATCCTTGTAGTATTTATTTATCCTTGTAGTATTTATTTATCCTTGTAGTATTTATTTATCCATGTAGTATTTATTTATCCTTGTAGTATTTATTTATCCATGTAGTATTTATTTATCCTTGTAGTATTTATTTATCCTTGTAGTATTTATTTATCCATGTAGTATTTATTTATCCTTGTTGTATTTATTTATCCATGTAGTATTTATATATCCTTGTAGTATTTATTTATCCTTGTAGTATTTATTTATCCATGTAGTATTTATTTACCCATGTAGTATTTATTTATCCTTGTAGTATTTATTTATCCATATAGTATTTATTTATCCTTGTAGTATTTATTTATCCATGTAGTATTTATTTATCCTTGTAGTATTTATTTATCCATGTAGTATTTATTTATCCTTGTAGTATTTATTTATCCTTGTAGTATTTATCCTTGTAGTATTTATCCTTGTAGTATTTATCCTTGTAGTATTTATTTATCCATGTAGTATTTATTTATCCTTGTAGTATTTATGTATCCTTGTAGTATTTATTTATCCATGTAGTATTTATTTATCCTTGTAGTATTTATTTATTCATGTAGTATTTATGTATCCTTGTAGTATTTATTTATCCTTGTAGTATTTATTTATCCATGTAGTATTTATTTATCCTTGTAGTATTTATTTATCCATGTAGTATTTATTTATCCTTGTAGTATTTATTTATCCTTGTAGTATTTATCCTTGTAGTATTTATCCTTGTAGTATTTATTTATCCATGTAGTATTTATTTATCCTTGTAGTATTTATTTATCCTTGTTGTATTTATTTATCCATGTAGTATTTATTTATCCTTGTTGTATTTATTTATCCATGTAGTATTTATTTATCCTTGTAGTATTTTTTTATCCTTGTAGTATTAGTTTATCCTTGTAGTATTTATTTATCCATGTTGTAGTATTTATTTATCCTTGTAGTATTTATTTATCCATGTAGTATTTATTTATCCTTGTAGTATTAGTTTATCCTTGTAGTATTTATTTATCCATGTTGTAGTATTTATTTATCCTTGTAGTATTTATTTATCCATGTAGTATTTATTTATCCATGTAGTATTAATTTATCCTTGTAGTATTTATTTACCCTTGTATTATTTATTTATCCTTGTAGCATTTATCCTTGTAGTATTTATTTATCCATGTAGTATTTAATTATCCTTGTAGTATTTATTTATCCTTGTAGTGTTTATTTATCCTTGTAGTATTTATTTATCCTTGTAGTATTTATTTATCCTTGTAGTATTTATTTATCCTTGTAGTATTTATTTATCCATGTAGTATTTATTTATCCTTGTAGTATTTATTTATCCTTGTAGTATTTATTTATCCTTGTAGTATTTATTTATCCATGTAGTATTTATTTATCCTTGTAGTATTTATTTATCCATGTAGTATTTATTTATCCTTGTAGTATTTATTTATCCTTGTAGTATTTATTTATCCTTGTAGTATTTATTTATCCTTGTAGTATTTATTTATCCATGTAGTATTTATTTATCCTTGTAGTATTTATTTATCCTTGTAGTATTTATTTATCCTTGTAGTATTTATTTATCCATGTAGTATTTATTTATCCTTGTAGTATTTATTTATCCATGTAGTATTTATTTATCCTTGTAGTATTTATTTATCCTTGTAGTATTTATTTATCCATGTAGTATTTATTTATCCTTGTTGTATTTATTTATCCATGTAGTATTTATATATCCTTGTAGTATTTATTTATCCTTGTAGTATTTATTTATCCATGTAGTATTTATTTACCCATGTAGTATTTATTTATCCTTGTAGTATTTATTTATCCATATAGTATTTATTTATCCTTGTAGTATTTATTTATCCATGTAGTATTTATTTATCCTTGTAGTATTTATTTATCCATGTAGTATTTATTTATCCTTGTAGTATTTATTTATCCTTGTAGTATTTATCCTTGTAGTATTTATCCTTGTAGTATTTATCCTTGTAGTATTTATTTATCCATGTAGTATTTATTTATCCTTGTAGTATTTATGTATCCTTGTAGTATTTATTTATCCATGTAGTATTTATTTATCCTTGTAGTATTTATTTATTCATGTAGTATTTATGTATCCTTGTAGTATTTATTTATCCTTGTAGTATTTATTTATCCATGTAGTATTTATTTATCCTTGTAGTATTTATTTATCCATGTAGTATTTATTTATCCTTGTAGTATTTATTTATCCTTGTAGTATTTATCCTTGTAGTATTTATCCTTGTAGTATTTATTTATCCATGTAGTATTTATTTATCCTTGTAGTATTTATTTATCCTTGTTGTATTTATTTATCCATGTAGTATTTATTTATCCTTGTAGTATTTATTTATCCTTGTAGTATTAGTTTATCCTTGTAGTATTTATTTATCCATGTTGTAGTATTTATTTATCCTTGTAGTATTTATTTATCCATGTAGTATTTATTTATCCTTGTAGTATTTATTTATACATGTAGTATTTATTTATCCTTGTAGTATTTATTTATCCTTGTAGTATTTATTTATCCTTGTAGTATTTATTTATACATGTAGTATTTATTTATCCTTGTAGTATTTATTTATCCTTGTAGTATTTATTTATCCATGTTGTAGTATTTATTTATCCTTGTAGTATTTATTTATCCTTGTAGTATTTATTTATCCATGTAGTATTTATTTATCCTTGTAGTATTTATTTATCCTTGTAGTATTTATTTATCCATTTAGTGTTTATTTATCCATGTAGTATTTATTTATCCTTGTAGTATTTATTTATCCTTGTAGTATTTATTTATCCATGTAGTATTTATTTATCCTTGTAGTATTTATTTATCCATGTTGTAGTATTTATTTATCCTTGTAGTATTTATTTATCCATGTAGTATTTATTTATCCTTGTAGTATTTATTTATCCTTGTAGTATTTATTTATCCTTGTAGTATTTATTTATCCTTGTAGTATTTATTTATCCATGTAGTATTTATTTATCCTTGTAGTATTTATTTATCCTTGTAGTATTTATTTATCCTTGTAGTATTTATTTATCCATGTAGTATTTATTTATCCTTGTAGTATTTATTTATCCATGTAGTATTTATTTATCCTTGTAGTATTTATTTATCCTTGTAGTATTTATTTATCCATGTAGTATTTATTTATCCTTGTTGTATTTATTTATCCATGTAGTATTTATATATCCTTGTAGTATTTATTTATCCTTGTAGTATTTATTTATCCATGTAGTATTTATTTACCCATGTAGTATTTATTTATCCTTGTAGTATTTATTTATCCATATAGTATTTATTTATCCTTGTAGTATTTATTTATCCATGTAGTATTTATTTATCCTTGTAGTATTTATTTATCCATGTAGTATTTATTTATCCTTGTAGTATTTATTTATCCTTGTAGTATTTATCCTTGTAGTATTTATCCTTGTAGTATTTATCCTTGTAGTATTTATTTATCCATGTAGTATTTATTTATCCTTGTAGTATTTATGTATCCTTGTAGTATTTATTTATCCATGTAGTATTTATTTATCCTTGTAGTATTTATTTATTCATGTAGTATTTATGTATCCTTGTAGTATTTATTTATCCTTGTAGTATTTATTTATCCATGTAGTATTTATTTATCCTTGTAGTATTTATTTATCCATGTAGTATTTATTTATCCTTGTAGTATTTATTTATCCTTGTAGTATTTATCCTTGTAGTATTTATCCTTGTAGTATTTATTTATCCATGTAGTATTTATTTATCCTTGTAGTATTTATTTATCCTTGTTGTATTTATTTATCCATGTAGTATTTATTTATCCTTGTAGTATTTATTTATCCTTGTAGTATTAGTTTATCCTTGTAGTATTTATTTATCCATGTTGTAGTATTTATTTATCCTTGTAGTATTTATTTATCCATGTAGTATTTATTTATCCTTGTAGTATTTATTTATACATGTAGTATTTATTTATCCTTGTAGTATTTATTTATCCTTGTAGTATTTATTTATACATGTAGTATTTATTTATCCTTGTAGTATTTATTTATCCTTGTAGTATTTATTTATCCATGTTGTAGTATTTATTTATCCTTGTAGTATTTATTTATCCTTGTAGTATTTATTTATCCATGTAGTATTTATTTATCCTTGTAGTATTTATTTATCCTTGTAGTATTTATTTATCCATTTAGTGTTTATTTATCCATGTAGTATTTATTTATCCTTGTAGTATTTATTTATCCTTGTAGTATTTATTTATCCATGTAGTATTTATTTATCCTTGTAGTATTTATTTATCCATGTTGTAGTATTTATTTATCCTTGTAGTATTTATTTATCCTTGTAGTATTTATTTATCCTTGTAGTATTTATTTATCCATGTAGTATTTATTTATCCATGTAGTATTTATTTATCCTTGTAGTATTTATTTATCCATGTAGTATTTATTTATCCATGTAGTATTTATTTATCCTTTTAGTATTTATTTATCCATGTTGTAGTATTTATTTATTCTTGTAGTATTTATTTATCCATGTAGTATTTGTTTATCCTTGTAGTGTTTATTTTTCCTTTTATTATTTATTCATCCATGTTGTAGTATTTATTTATCCTTGTAGTATTTATTTATCCTTGTAGTATTTATTTATCCATGTAGTATTTATTTATCCTTGTAGTATTTATTTTTCCTTTTATTATTTATTTATCCATGTTGTAGTATTTATTTATCCTTGTAGTATTTATTTATCCTTGTAGTATGTATTTATCCTTGTAGTATTTATATTTCCTTTTATTATTTATTTATCCATGTTGTAGTATTTATTTATCCTTGTAGTATTCATTTATCCTTGTAGTATTTATTTATCCTTGTAGTATTTATCCTTGTAGTATTTATTTATCCATGTAGTATTTATTTATCCTTGTAGTATTTATTTATCCATGTAGTATTTATTTATCCTTGTAGTATTTATTTATCCATGTAGTATTTATTTATCCTTGTAGTATTTATTTATCCTTGTAGTATTTATTTATCAATGTAGTATTTATTTATCCTTGTAGTATTTATTTATCCTTGTAGTATTTATTTATCCTTGTAGTATATATCCTTGTAGTATTTATTTATCCATTTAGTATTTATTTATCCTTGTATTATTTATTTATCCTTGTAGTATTTATTTATCCATGTAGTATTTATTTATCCTTGTAGTATTTATTTATCCATGTAGTATTTATTTATCCTTGTAGTATTTATTTATCCTTGTAGTATTTATTTATCCATGTAGTATTTATTTATCCTTGTAGTATTTATTTATCCTTGTAGTATTTATTTATCCTTGTAGTATTTATTTATCCATGTAGTATTTATTTATCCTTGTAGTATTTATTTATCCTTGTAGTATTTATTTATCCATGTAGTATTTATTTATCCTTGTAGTATTTATTTATCCTTGTAGTATTTATTTATCCATGTAGTATTTATTTATCCTTGTAGTATTTATTTATCCTTGTAGTATTTATTTATCCTTGTAGTATTTATTTATCCTTGTAGTATTTATTTATCCATGTAGTATTTATTTATCCTTGTAGTATTTATTTATCCTTGTAGTATTTATTTATCCATGTAGTATTTATTTATCCTTGTAGTATTTATTTATCCTTGTAGTATTTATTTATCCTTGTAGTATTTATTTATCCTTGTAGTATTTATTTATCCATGTAGTATTTATTTATCCATGTAGTATTTATTTATCCATGTAGTATTTATTTATCCTTGTAGTATTTATTTATCCTTGTAGTATTTATCCTTGTAGTATTTATCCTTGTAGTATTTATTTATCCATGTAGTATTTATTTATCCTTGTAGTATTTATTTATCCTTGTTGTATTTATTTATCCATGTAGTATTTATTTATCCTTGTAGTATTTATTTATCCTTGTAGTATTAGTTTATCCTTGTAGTATTTATTTATCCATGTTGTAGTATTTATTTATCCTTGTAGTATTTATTTATCCATGTAGTATTTATTTATCCTTGTAGTATTTATTTATACATGTAGTATTTATTTATCCATGTAGTATTTATTTATCCTTGTAGTATTTATTTATCCTTGTAGTATTTATTTATCCATGTAGTATTTATTTATCCTTGTAGTATTTATTTATCCTTGTAGTATTTATTTATCCTTGTAGTATTTATTTATCCATGTAGTATTTATTTATCCTTGTAGTATTTATTTATCCTTGTAGTATTTATTTATCCATGTAGTATTTATTTATCCTTGTAGTATTTATTTATCCTTGTAGTATTTATTTATCCATGTAGTATTTATTTATCCTTGTAGTATTTATTTATCCTTGTAGTATTTATTTATCCTTGTAGTATTTATTTATCCTTGTAGTATTTATTTATCCATGTAGTATTTATTTATCCTTGTAGTATTTATTTATCCTTGTAGTATTTATTTATCCATGTAGTATTTATTTATCCTTGTAGTATTTATTTATCCTTGTAGTATTTATTTATCCATGTAGTATTTATTTATCCTTGTAGTATTTATTTATCCTTGTAGTATTTATTTATCCATGTAGTATTTATTTATCCTTGTAGTATTTATTTATCCTTGTAGTATTTATTTATCCTTGTAGTATTTATTTATCCATCCTTGTAGTATTTATTTATCCATGTAGTATTTATTTATCCTTGTAGTATTTATTTATCCTTGTTGTATTTATTTATCCATGTAGTATTTATTTATCCTTGTAGTATTTATTTATCCTTGTAGTATTTATTTATCCATGTAGTATTTATTTATCCTTGTAGTATTTATTTATCCATATAGTATTTATTTATCCTTGTAGTATGTATTTATCCTTGTAGTATTTATCCTTGTAGTATTTATTTATCCATATAGTATTTATTTATCCTTGTAGTATTTATTTATCCTTGTAGTATTTATTTATCCTTGTAGTATTTATTTATCCATGTAGTATTTATTTATCCATTTTGTTCAGGTTCAGTGTTTACAGTGTGTGTGTTGTGTTTTCACAGTGTGTGTTGTGTGTTCACAGTGTGTGTTGTGTGTTCACAGTGTGTGTTGTGTGTTCACAGTGTGTGTTGTGTGTTCACAGTGTGTGTTGTGTGTTCACAGTGTGTGTTGTGTGTCCACAGTGTGTGTGTTGTGTGTTCACAGTGTGTGTTGTGTGTCCACTGTGTGTGTTTGTGTGTGTGTTCACAGTGTGTGTTGTGTGTTCACAGTGTGTGTTGTGTGTCCACAGTGTGTGTGTGTGTGTGTGTGTGTTCACAGTGTGTGTGTGTGTGTGTTCACAGTGTGTGTTGTGTGTTCACAGTGTGTGTTGTGTGTGTCCACAGTGTGTTGTGTGTTCACAGTGTGTGTTGTGTGTGTCCACAGTGTGTGTTGTGTGTCCACAGTGTGTTGTGTGTTCACAGTGTGTGTTGTGTGTGTCCACAGTGTGGTGTGTGTTCACAGTGTGTGTTGTGTGTGTCCACAGTGTGTGTTGTGTGTTCACAGTGTGTTGTGTGTTAACAGTGTGTTGTGTGTCCACAGTGTGTGTTGTGTGTTCACAGTGTGTTGTGTGTTCACAGTGTGTTGTGTGTTAACAGTGTGTTGTGTGTCCACAGTGTGTGTTGTGTGTTCACAGTGTGTTGTGTGTTCACAGTGTGTTGTGTGTCCACAGTGTGTGTGTGTGTGTGTGTGTTCACAGTGTGTTGTGTGTGTCCACAGTGTGTGTGTGTGTGTGTGTTCACAGTGTGTTGTGTGTGTCCACAGTGTGTGTTGTGTGTCCACAGTGTGTTGTGTGTTCACAATGTGTGTTGTGTGTGTCCACAGTGTTGTTGTGTGTTCACAGTGTGTGTGTGTGTGTTCACAGTGTGTTGTGTGTGTCCACAGTGTGTGTTGTGTGTCCACAGTGTGTTGTGTGTTCACAATGTGTGTTGTGTGTGTCCACAGTGTTGTTGTGTGTTCACAGTGTGTTGTGTGTGTCCACAGTGTGTGTTGTGTGTCCACAGTGTGTTGTGTGTTCACAATGTGTGTTGTGTGTGTCCACAGTGTTGTTGTGTGTTCACAGTGTGTGTGTGTGTGTTCACAGTGTGTTGTGTGTTAACAGTGTGTGTTGTGTGTGTCCACAGTGTTGTTGTGTGTTCACAGTGTGTGTGTGTGTGTTCACAGTGTGTTGTGTGTTAACAGTGTGTGTTGTGTGTGTCCACAGTGTGTGTTGTGTGTTCACAGTGTGTTGTGTGTTAACAGTGTGTGTTGTGTGTGTCCACAGTGTGTGTTGTGTGTTCACAGTGTGTGTTGTGTGTGTCCACAGTGTGTGTGTTGTGTGTTAACAGTGTGTTGTGTGTCCACAGTGTGTGTGCGTCGCTTCACCTGCTGTGACATCGACACCTCGGCCCCGGGCCCCGGGCGGAGCTGGTTCAGACTCAGAAAGACGTGTTTCCAGATCGTGGAGCACAGCTGGTTTGAGACCTTCATCATCTTCATGATCCTGCTCAGCTCTGGAGCTCTGGTGAGGTTCCCCTGGGACAGTTCCCCTGGGACAGTTCCCCTGGGACAGTTCCTCTGTGACAGGTTCCTCTGCGACAGTTCCTCTACGACAGTTCCCCTGGGACAGTTCCCCTGGGACAGTTCCCCTGGGACAGTTCCCCTGGGACAGTTCCTCTGTGACAGGTTCCTCTACAACAGGTTCTCTGCGACAGTTCCTCTACGACAGTTCCCCTGGGACAGTTCCCCTGGGACAGTTCCCCTGGGACAGTTCCCCTGGGACAGTTCCCCTGGGACAGTTCCTCTACGACAGTTCCTCTACGACAGTTCCTCTGTGACAGTTCCTCTACGACAGTTCCTCTGTGACAGTTCCTCTACGACAGTTCCTCTGTGACAGTTCCTCTACGACAGTTCCTCTACGACAGTTCCCCTGTGACAGTTCCTCTACGACAGTTCCTCTACGACAGTTCCTCTACGACAGTTCCTCTGCGACAGTTCCTCTACGACAGTTCCTCTACGACAGTTCCTCTACGACAGTTCCCCTGGGACAGGTTCCTCTACAACAGGTTCTTCTGCGACAGGTTCGGACCCTGTTTCAGTCCTGTTTCAGTCCTGTTTCAGACCTGTTTCAGACCTGTTTCAGACTGTTTCAGACCTGTTTCAGACCTGTTTCAGACTGTTTCAGACTGTTTCAGTCCTGTTTCAGACCTGTTTCAGTCCTGTTTCAGACCTGTTTCAGACCTGTTTCAGACCTGTTTCAGACCCTGTTTCAGACTGTTTCAGTCCTGTTTCAGACCTGTTTCAGACCTGTTTCAGACTCTGTTTCAGACCCTGTTTCAGACCTGTTTCAGACCTGTTTCAGACCTGTTTCAGACCTGTTTCGGACCCTGTTTCAGTCCTGTTTCAGACTGTTTCAGTCCTGTTTCAGACTCTGTTTCAGTCCTGTTTCAGACCTGTTTCAGACCTGTTTCAGACCTGTTTCAGACCCTGTTTCAGACTGTTTCAGTCCTGTT
Source organism: Eucyclogobius newberryi (assembly GCF_026437365.1). Classification (NCBI taxonomy): domain Eukaryota; kingdom Metazoa; phylum Chordata; class Actinopteri; order Gobiiformes; family Gobiidae; genus Eucyclogobius; species Eucyclogobius newberryi. Next base: position 128,900 of record NW_027315780.1, read on the forward strand.
TCAGACCTGTTTCAGACCTGTTTCAGACTCTGTTTCAGACCCTGTTTCAGACCTGTTTCAGACCTGTTTCAGACCTGTTTCAGACCTGTTTCGGACCCTGTTTCAGTCCTGTTTCAGACTGTTTCAGTCCTGTTTCAGACTCTGTTTCAGTCCTGTTTCAGACCCTGTTTCAGACCCTGTTTCAGACCCTGTTTCAGACTCTGTTTCAGACCCTGTTTCAGACTGTTACAGACCCTGTTTCAGACCCTGTTTCAGACCTGTTTCAGACTCTGTTTCAGTCCTGTTTCAGACCTGTTTCAGACCCTGTTTCAGACCTGTTTCAGTCCTGTTTCAGACTCTGTTTCAGACTCTGTTTCAGTCCTGTTTCAGACCCTGTTTCAGACCCTGTTTCAGACCCTGTTTCAGACTCTGTTTCAGACCCTGTTTCAGACTGTTACAGACCCTGTTTCAGACCCTGTTTCAGACCTGTTTCAGTCCTGTTTCAGACTCTGTTTCAGACCCTGTTTCAGACCCTGTTTCAGACCTGTTTCAGTCCTGTTTCAGACTCTGTTTCAGACTCTGTTTCAGACCCTGTTTCAGTCCTGTTTCAGACTCTGTTTCAGACCCTGTTTCAGACCTGTTTCAGTCCTGTTTCAGACTCTGTTTCAGACCCTGTTTCAGACCCTGTTTCAGACCTGTTTCAGTCCTGTTTCAGACTCTGTTTCAGACCCTGTTTCAGTCCTGTTTCAGTCCTGTTTCAGACCTGTTTCAGACCTGTTTCAGACTGTTACAGACCCTGTTTCAGTCCTGTTTCAGACTCTGTTTCAGACCCTGTTTCAGACCTGTTTCAGACCCTGTTTCAGACCTGTTTCAGACTCTGTTTCAGACCCTGTTTCAGTCCTGTTTCAGACTCTGTTCCAGACCCTGTTTCAGTCCTGTTTCAGTCCTGTTTCAGACTCTGTTTCAGACCCTGTTTCAGACCTGTTTCAGTCCTGTTTCAGACTCTGTTTCAGACCCTGTTTCAGACCCTGTTTCAGTCCTGTTTCAGACTCTGTTTCAGACCCTGTTTCAGACCTGTTTCAGTCCTGTTTCAGACTCTGTTTCAGACCCTGTTTCAGACCCTGTTTCAGACCTGTTTCAGTCCTGTTTCAGACTCTGTTTCAGACCCTGTTTCAGTCCTGTTTCAGTCCTGTTTCAGACCTGTTTCAGACCTGTTTCAGACTGTTACAGACCCTGTTTCAGTCCTGTTTCAGACTCTGTTTCAGACCCTGTTTCAGACCTGTTTCAGACCCTGTTTCAGACCTGTTTCAGACTCTGTTTCAGACCCTGTTTCAGTCCTGTTTCAGACTCTGTTCCAGACCCTGTTTCAGTCCTGTTTCAGTCCTGTTTCAGACTCTGTTTCAGACCCTGTTTCAGACCTGTTTCAGTCCTGTTTCAGACTCTGTTTCAGACCCTGTTTCAGACCCTGTTTCAGACCTGTTTCAGTCCTGTTTCAGACTCTGTTTCAGACCCTGTTTCAGACCCTGTTTCAGACTGTTTCAGACCTGTTTCAGACTCTGTTCCAGACCCTGTTTCAGTCCTGTTTCAGTCCTGTTTCAGACCTGTTTCAGACTCTGTTTCAGACCCTGTTTCAGTCCTGTTTCAGACTCTGTTTCAGACTCTGTTTCAGACCCTGTTTCAGTCCTGTTTCAGACTCTGTTTCAGACCCTGTTTCAGACCTGTTTCAGTCCTGTTTCAGACTCTGTTTCAGACCCTGTTTCAGACCCTGTTTCAGACTGTTTCAGACCTGTTTCAGACCTGTTCCTGGTCTCTCTCCTCAGGCGTTTGAGGACATCTACATCGAGCAGAGGCGAGTGGTGAAGACCATCCTTGAATACGCAGATAAGATCTTCACGTACGTCTTCATCCTGGAGATGATCCTGAAGTGGCTCGCTTACGGATTCAAAAAATACTTCACAAACTACTGGTGCTGGCTGGACTTCCTCATCGTGGACGTGAGTGAAACATGTGCACAAACACGAGGAGCTGCTCAGCACGAGGAGCTGCTCAGCTCATACTTTCTTTCTTCAGGCAGAGAATATTTTATTAAAAAGAGATCTGCTTTTCAAACAAGAATTGGTTCTAAATTTTGCCTATTTTTTGTTACATCTATGTATTTTAAATGTGTCGATGAGGGCTTCATTTAGTCCTTGTCCAGTCCTGGTCCAGTCCTGGTCCAGGTCTTGACCCTGTCTCTCTCCTCAGGTGTCTCTAGTGTCTCTTGTGGCCAACACTTTGGGATATTCGGATTTCGCTGCGATTAAATCCTTGCGGACGCTGCGAGCGCTGCGTCCGCTCAGAGCTCTATCGCGCTTCGAGGGAATGAGGGTAAGAACCCGAGGATCTGAGACCCGGACCCCCCGACTCTGACACTGGGGGTCCGGCCTTCTCTGTCGCTGCTCCAGGACTCTGAGACAAACTGACCCCCACATGAGCCCCCGACATTAACAGGCTAAAAAACATTAGCACCTGCTTAGCGCCTGCTTAGCGCCTGCTTAGCCCCTGGTTAGCATTAGCATGCTGGTGACGCAGTTCCACTCCCGTCCTGCAGGTGGTGGTGAACGCACTGATTGGAGCCATCCCGTCTATCATGAACGTTCTCCTTGTGTGTCTCATCTTCTGGCTCATCTTCAGCATCATGGGCGTCAACCTCTTCGCCGGAAAATACGGGCGCTGCGTGAACCGAACCGGTCACCTCCACGACGTGGGGCTCGTCAACAACAAGAGCGACTGCCTCGCGCTCAACTCCAGCAACTTCTACTGGACCAAGGTCAAGGTCAACTTCGACAACGTGGGAGCGGGATATCTGGCCCTGCTGCAGGTGGTGAGTACGAACCAGGACCGGGACCCGGATCGGGCTTGTTTAGTCCTGGTTTAGTCCTGGTTTAGTCCTGCTTTAGTCCTGCTTTAGTCCTGGTTTAGTCCTGGTTTAGACCTGCTTTAGTCCTGCTTTAGTCCTGCTTTAGTCCTGCTTTAGACCTGCTTTAGTCCTGGTTTAGTCCCGCTTTAGTCCTGGTTTAGTCCCGCTTTAGTCCTGGTTTAGTCCTGGTTTAGTCCTGCTTTAGACCTGCTTTAGTCCCGCTTTAGACCCGCTTTAGTCCTGTTTTAGTCCTGCTTTAGTCCCGCTTTAGTCCTGCTTTAGTCCCGTTTTAGTCCCGCTTTAGTCCTGCTTTAGTCCTGCTTTAGTCCTGTTTTAGTCCTGCTTTAGTCCTGTTTTAGTCCCGTTTTAGTCCCGCTTTAGTCCCGCTTTAGTCCTGCTTTAGTCCCGTTTTAGTCCCGCTTTAGTCCCGCTTTAGTCCTGCTTTAGTCCTGCTTTAGTCCTGTTTTAGTCCTGCTTTAGTCCTGTTTTAGTCCCGTTTTAGTCCCGCTTTAGTCCCGCTTTAGTCCTGCTTTAGTCCCGTTTTAGTCCCGCTTTAGTCCCGCTTTAGTCCTGCTTTAGACCTGCTTTAGTCCTGGTTTAGTCCTGCTTTAGTCCCGGTTTAGTCCTGCTTTAGTCCTGCTTTAGTCCTGTTTTAGTCCTGCTTTAGTCCCGGTTTAGTCCTGCTTTAGTCCTGCTTTAGTCCTGCTTTAGTCCTGTTTTAGTCCTGCTTTAGTCCTGTTTTGGTCCCGTTTTAGTCCCGCTTTAGTCCTGCTTTAGTCCCGGTTTAGTCCTGCTTTAGTCCTGTTTTAGTCCTGCTTTAGTCCCGCTTTAGTCCTGCTTTAGTCCTGTTTTAGTCCTGCTTTAGTCCCGGTTTAGTCCTGCTTTAGTCCTGTTTTAGTCCTGCTTTAGTCCTGTTTTAGTCCTGCTTTAGTCCTGCTTTAGTCCTGTTTTAGTCCTGCTTTAGTCCCGGTTTAGTCCTGCTTTAGTCCCGTTTTAGTCCCGCTTTAGTCCTGCTTTAGTCCTGCTTTAGCCCTGCTTTAGTCCTGCTTTAGTCCTGCTTTAGACCTGCTTTAGTCCCGCTTTAGTCCCGCTTTAGTCCCGTTTTAGTCCCGCTTTAGTCCCGCTTTAGTCCTGTTTTAGTCCTGTTTTAGTCCTGCTTTAGACCTGCTTTAGTCCTGTTTTAGTCCTGCTTTAGTCCTGCTTTAGTCCTGTTTTAGTCCTGGTTTAGTCTTGCTTTAGACCTGCTTTAGTCCTGCTTTAGTCCCGCTTTAGTCCCGCTTTAGTCCCGTTTTAGTCCCGCTTTAGTCCTGCTTTAGTCCTGCTTTAGTCCTGTTTTAGTCCTGGTTTAGTCCTGCTTTAGTCCTGGTTTAGTCCTGCTTTAGTCCTGCTTTAGTCCCGCTTTAGTCCTGCTTTAGTCTTGCTTTAGACCTGCTTTAGTCCTGCTTTAGTCCCGCTTTAGTCCCGCTTTAGTCCCGTTTTAGTCCCGCTTTAGTCCTGCTTTAGTCCTGCTTTAGTCCTGTTTTAGTCCTGGTTTAGTCCTGCTTTAGTCCTGGTTTAGTCCTGCTTTAGTCCTGCTTTAGTCCCGCTTTAGTCCTGCTTTAGTCCTGCTTTAGTCCTGCTTTAGTCCCGCTTTAGTCCCGTTTTAGTCCTGCTTTAGTCCTGCTTTAGTCCTGGTTTAGTCCTGCTTTAGACCTGCTTTAGACCTGCTTTAGTCCTGTTTTAGTCCTGCTTTAGTCCTGCTTTAGTCCTGCTTTAGTCCTGGTTTAGTCCTGCTTTAGACCTGCTTTAGACCTGCTTTAGTCCCGTTTTAGTCCCGCTTTAGTCCTGCTTTAGTCCTGCTTTGGACCTGCTTTAGACCTGTTTTAGTCCCGCTTTAGTCCCGTTTTAGTCCCGCTTTAGTCCTGCTTTAGTCCTGCTTTAGACCTGCTTTAGACCTGTTTTAGTCCCGCTTTAGTCCTGCTTTAGACCTGCTTTAGTCCTGCTTTAGACCTGCTTTAGTCCTGGTTTTGTCCTGGTTTAGTCCTGCTTTAGACCTGATTTAGTCCTGCTTTAGACCTGTTTTAGTCCTGCTTTAGTCCTGCTTTAGTCCCGGTTTAGTCCTGGTTTAGTCCTGCTTTAGTCCTGTTTTAGACCTGCTTTAGTCCTGCTTTAGTCCTGCTTTAGTCCTGCTTTAGTCCTGCTTTAGTCCTGTTTTAGTCCTGCTTTAGTCCTGCTTTAGTCCTGCTTTAGTCCCGGTTTAGTCCTGGTTTAGTCCTGCTTTAGTCCTGTTTTAGACCTGCTTTAGTCCTGCTTTAGTCCTGCTTTAGTCCTGGTTTAGTCCTGCTTTAGTCCTGCTTTAGACCTGCTTTAGTCCTGCTTTAGACCTGCTTTAGACCTGCTTTAGTCCTGCTTTAGTCCTGCTTTAGTCCCGCTTTAGTCCCGTTTTAGTCCCGCTTTAGTCCTGCTTTAGTCCTGCTTTAGTCCTGCTTTAGTCCCGCTTTAGTCCTGCTTTAGACCTGCTTTAGTCCTGCTTTAGACCTGCTTTAGACCTGCTTTAGTCCTGGTTTTGTCCTGGTTTAGTCCTGCTTTAGTCCTGTTTTAGTCCTGCTTTAGTCCTGCTTTAGTCCCGGTTTAGTCCTGGTTTAGTCCTGCTTTAGTCCTGTTTTAGACCTGCTTTAGTCCCGCTTTAGTCCTGGTTTAGTCCTGCTTTAGTCCTGCTTTAGAACTGCTTTAGACCTGCTTTAGTCCTGCTTTAGTCCTGGTTTAGTCCTGGTTTAGTCCTGGTTTAGTCCTGCTTTAGTCCTGCTTTAGTCCTGGTTTAGTCCTGCTTTAGACCTGCTTTAGTCCTGGTTTAGTCCTGCTTTAGTCCTGCTTTAGTCCTGCTTTAGTCCTGCTTTAGTCCTGGTTTAGTCCTGGTTTAGTCCTGCTTTAGTCCTGCTTTAGTCCTGGTTTAGTCCTGCTTTAGTCCTGGATTAGTCCTGGTTTAGTCCTGCTTTAGTCCTGCTTTAGTCCTGCTTTAGACCTGCTTTAGACCTGCTTTAGTCCTGGTTTAGTCCTGCTTTAGTCCTGGTTTAGTGCTGCTTTAGTCCTGCTTTAGTCCTGCTTTAGTCCTGCTTTAGTCCTGCTTTAGTCCTGGATTAGTCCTGGTTTAGTCCTGCTTTAGTCCTGCTTTAGTCCTGCTTTAGTCCTGCTTTAGTCCTGCTTTAGTCCTGGTTTAGTCCTGCTTTAGTCCTGGTTTAGTCCTGCTTTAGTCCTGCTTTAGTCCTGCTTTAGTCCTGGTTTAGTCCTGCTTTAGTCCTGCTTTAGTCCTGGTTTAGTCCTGCTTTAGTCCTGGTTTAGTCCTGCTTTAGTCCTGCTTCAGTCCTGCTTTAGTCCTGGTTTAGTCCTGCTTTAGTCCTGCTTTAGTCCTGCTTTAGACCTGCTTTAGTCCTGGTTTAGTCCTGGTTTAGTCCTGCTTTAGTCCCGCTTTAGTCCTGCTTTAGTCCTGCTTTAGACCTGCTTTAGTACTGGTTTAGTCCTGGTTTAGTCCTGCTTTAGTCCTGCTTTAGTCCTGCTTTAGTCCCGCTTTAGTCCCGCTTTAGTCCTGCTTTAGTCCTGCTTTAGTCCTGCTTTAGTCCTGGTTTAGTCCTGGTTTAGTCCTGCTTTAGTCCTGCTTTAGTCCTGGTTTAGTCCTGGTTTAGTCCTGCTTTAGTCCCGCTTTAGTCCCGCTTTAGTCCTGGTTTAGTGCTGCTTTAGTCCTGTTTTAGTCCTGCTTTAGTCCTGCTTTAGTCCTGGTTTAGTGCTGCTTTAGTCCTTTTTTAGTCCTGCTTTAGTCCTGCTTTAGTCCTGCTTTAGTCCTGGTTTAGTCCTGCTTTAGACCTGCTTTAGACCTGTTTTAGTCCCGCTTTAGTCCTGTTTTAGTCCTGTTTTAGTCCTGCTTTAGTCCTGCTTTAGTCCCGCTTTAGTCCTGTTTTAGTCCTGCTTTAGTCCTGCTTTAGTCCTGGTTTAGTCCTGCTTTAGTCCTTTTTTAGTCCTGCTTTAGTCCTGCTTTAGTCCTGCTTTAGTCCTGGTTTAGTCCTGCTTTAGACCTGCTTTAGACCTGTTTTAGTCCCGCTTTAGTCCTGTTTTAGTCCTGTTTTAGTCCTGCTTTAGTCCTGCTTTAGTCCCGGTTTAGTCCTGGTTTAGTCCTGCTTTAGACCTGCTTTAGTCCTGCTTTAGTCCTGGTTTAGTCCTGCTTTAGTCCTGCTTTAGACCTGCTTTAGACCTGCTTTAGTCCTGCTTTAGTCCTGCTTTAGTCCTGCTTTAGTCCTGCTTTAGACCTGCTTTAGACCTGCTTTAGTCCTGCTTTAGTCCTGTTTTAGTCCTGCTTTAGTCCCGCTTTAGTCCCGGTTTAGTCCTGCTTTAGTCCCGCTTTAGTCCCGCTTTAGTCCCGTTTTAGTCCCGCTTTAGTCCTGCTTTAGTCCTGCTTTAGTCCTGCTTTAGACCTGCTTTAGACCTGTTTTAGTCCCGCTTTAGTCCTGCTTTAGTCCTGGTTTTGTCCTGGTTTAGTCCTGCTTTAGTCCTGCTTTAGTCCTGCTTTAGTCCCGGTTTAGTCCTGGTTTAGTCCTGCTTTAGTCCTGTTTTAGACCTGCTTTAGTCCCGCTTTAGTCCTGGTTTAGTCCTGCTTTAGTCCTGCTTTAGACCTGCTTTAGTCCTGGTTTAGTCCTGGTTTAGACCTGCTTTAGTCCTGCTTTAGTCCTGGTTTAGTCCTGCTTTAGTCCTGGTTTAGTCCTGGTTTAGTCCTGGTTTAGTCCTGCTTTAGTCCTGCTTTAGTCCTGGTTTAGTCCTGCTTTAGTCCTGGTTTAGTCCTGGTTTAGTCCTGCTTTAGTCCTGCTTTAGTCCTGCTTTAGTCCTGGTTTAGTCCTGGTTTAGTCCTGGTTTAGTCCTGCTTTAGTCCTGCTTTAGTCCTGCTTTAGTCCTGCTTTAGTCCTGGTTTAGTCCTGGTTTAGTCCTGCTTTAGTCCTGCTTTAGTCCTGCTTTAGTCCTGCTTTAGTCCTGCTTTAGTCCTGCTTTAGTCCTGGTTTAGTCCTGCTTTAGTCCTGGTTTAGTCCTGCTTTAGTCCTGCTTTAGTCCTGCTTTAGTCCTGGTTTAGTCCTGCTTTAGTCCTGCTTTAGTCCTGGTTTAGTCCTGGTTTAGTCCTGCTTTAGTCCTGCTTTAGTCCTGCTTCAGTCCTGCTTTAGTCCTGGTTTAGTCCTGCTTTAGTCCTGCTTTAGTCCTGGTTTAGTCCTGCTTTAGTCCTGCTTTAGTCCCGCTTTAGTCCTGGTTTAGACCTGCTTTAGTCCTGCTTTAGACCTGCTTTAGTCCTGGTTTAGTCCTGGTTTAGTCCTGCTTTAGACCTGCTTTAGTCCTGGTTTAGTCCTGGTTTAGTCCCGCTTTAGTCCTGGTTTAGACCTGCTTTAGTCCTGCTTTAGACCTGCTTTAGTCCTGGTTTAGTCCTGGTTTAGTCCTGCTTTAGACCTGCTTTAGTCCTGGTTTAGTCCTGCTTTAGTCCCGCTTTAGTCCTGGTTTAGTCCTGCTTTAGACCTGCTTTAGTCCTGGTTTAGTCCTGGTTTAGTCCTGCTTTAGACCTGCTTTACTCCCGCTTTAGTCCTGGTTTAGACCTGCTTTAGCCCTGCTTTAGACCTGCTTTAGTCCTGGTTTAGTCCTGGTTTAGTCCTGCTTTAGTCCTGCTTTAGTCCTGGTTTAGTCCTGGTTTAGTCCTGCTTTAGACCTGCTTTAGTCCTGGTTTAGTCCTGGTTTAGTCCTGCTTTAGTCCCGCTTTAGTCCCGCTTTAGTCCCGTTTTAGTCCCGCTTTAGTCCTGCTTTAGTCCTGCTTTAGTCCTGCTTTATTCCTGCTTTAGTCCTGCTTTAGTCCTGCTTTAGTCCTGCTTTAGACCTGCTTTAGTCCTGCTTTAGACCTGCTTTAGACCTGCTTTAGTCCTGGTTTTGTCCTGGTTTAGTCCTGCTTTAGTCCTGTTTTAGTCCTGCTTTAGTCCTGCTTTAGTCCTGCTTTATTCCTGCTTTAGTCCTGCTTTAGTCCTGCTTTAGACCTGCTTTAGACCTGCTTTAGACCTGCTTTAGTCCTGGTTTTGTCCTGGTTTAGTCCTGCTTTAGTCCTGCTTTAGTCCTGCTTTAGTCCTGCTTTAGTCCTGCTTTAGTCCTGCTTTAGACCTGCTTTAGACCTGCTTTAGTCCTGCTTTAGACCTGCTTTAGACCTGCTTTAGTCCTGCTTTAGACCTGCTTTAGTCCTGCTTTAGTCCTGCTTTAGTCCTGCTTTAGTCCCGGTTTAGTCCTGGTTTAGTCCTGCTTTAGTCCTGTTTTAGACCTGCTTTAGTCCCGCTTTAGTCCTGGTTTAGTCCTGCTTTAGTCCTGCTTTAGACCTGCTTTAGACCTGCTTTAGTCCCGGTTTAGTCCTGGTTTAGTCCTGCTTTAGTCCTGTTTTAGACCTGCTTTAGTCCCGCTTTAGTCCTGGTTTAGTCCTGCTTTAGACCTGCTTTAGTCCTGCTTTAGTCCTGCTTTAGTCCTGCTTTAGTCCTGCTTTAGACCTGCTTTAGACCTGCTTTAGTCCTGCTTTAGACCTGCTTTAGTCCTGCTTTAGTCCTGCTTTAGTCCTGCTTTAGTCCCGGTTTAGTCCTGGTTTAGTCCTGCTTTAGTCCTGTTTTAGACCTGCTTTAGTCCCGCTTTAGTCCTGGTTTAGTCCTGCTTTAGACCTGCTTTAGTCCTGCTTTAGTCCTGTTTTAGTCCTGCTTTAGACCTGCTTTAGTCCTGCTTTAGTCCTGTTTTAGCCCTGCTTTAGTCCCGCTTTAGTCCTGGTTTAGTCCTGCTTTAGTCCCGTTTTAGTCCCGCTTTAGTCCTGCTTTAGACCTGCTTTAGTCCTGGTTTAGTCCCGCTTTAGTCCCGCTTTAGTCCTGTTTTAGTCCTGCTTTAGACCTGCTTTAGTCCTGTTTTAGTCCTGCTTTAGTCCCGCTTTAGTCCTGCTTTAGTCCTGCTTTAGTCCTGCTTTAGTCCTGGTTTAGTCCTGCTTTAGACCTGCTTTAGACCTGCTTTAGACCTGCTTTAGTCCTCCTTTAGTCCTGTTTTAGTCCTGCTTTAGTCCTGCTTTAGTCCTGCTTTAGTCCCGCTATAGTCCTGCTTTAGACCTGCTTTAGTCCTGCTTTAGACCTGGTTTAGTCCTGCTTTAGTCCTGTTTTAGTCCTGTTTTAGACCTGCTTTAGTCCGGGTTTAGTCCTGCTTTAGTCCCGCTTTAGTCCCGCTTTAGTCCCGCTTTAGTCCCGCTTTAGTCCCGTTTTAGTCCCGCTTTAGTCCTGCTTTAGTCCTGCTTTAGTCCTGTTTTAGTCCTGGTTTAGTCCTGCTTTAGTCCTGGTTTAGTCCTGGTTTAGTCCTGCTTTAGTCCTGCTTTAGTCCTGCTTTAGTCCCGCTTTAGTCCTGTTTTAGTCCTGCTTTAGTCCTGCTTTAGTCCTGGTTTAGTCCTGGTTTAGTCCTGCTTTAGTCCTGCTTTAGTCCTGGTTTAGTCCTGCTTTAGACCTGCTTTAGACCTGCTTTAGTCCTCCTTTAGTCCTGTTTTAGTCCTGCTTTAGTCCTGCTTTAGTCCTGTTTTAGTCCTGCTTTAGACCTGCTTTAGTCCTGCTTTAGACCTGCTTTAGACCTGCTTTAGACCTGCTTTAGTCCTGGTTTTGTCCTGGTTTAGTCCTGCTTTAGTCCTGTTTTAGTCCTGCTTTAGTCCTGCTTTAGTCCCGGTTTAGTCCTGGTTTAGTCCTGCTTTAGTCCCGCTATAGTCCTGTTTTAGTCCTGCTTTAGACCTGCTTTAGTCCTGTTTTAGTCCTGCTTTAGTCCCGCTTTAGTCCTGCTTTAGTCCTGCTTTAGTCCTGCTTTAGTCCTGGTTTAGTCCTGCTTTAGACCTGCTTTAGACCTGCTTTAGACCTGCTTTAGTCCTCCTTTAGTCCTGTTTTAGTCCTGCTTTAGTCCTGCTTTAGTCCTGCTTTAGTCCCGCTATAGTCCTGCTTTAGACCTGCTTTAGTCCTGCTTTAGACCTGGTTTAGTCCTGCTTTAGTCCTGTTTTAGTCCTGTTTTAGACCTGCTTTAGTCCGGGTTTAGTCCTGCTTTAGTCCCGCTTTAGTCCCGCTTTAGTCCCGCTTTAGTCCCGCTTTAGTCCCGTTTTAGTCCCGCTTTAGTCCTGCTTTAGTCCTGCTTTAGTCCTGTTTTAGTCCTGGTTTAGTCCTGCTTTAGTCCTGGTTTAGTCCTGGTTTA
>NW_027315780.1:145000-215000 GCF_026437365.1 Eucyclogobius newberryi
CTTCAGCACCCAGGACCACGCCCCTTCAGCACCAAGAACCACGCCCCTTCAGCACCCAGGACCACGCCCCTGGACCACGCCCCTTCAGCACCCAGGACCACGCCCCTTCAGCATCCAGGACCACGCCCCCTCACCATCTAGGACCACGCCCCTTCAGCACCAAGGACCACGCCCCTTCAGCATCCAGAACCACGCCCCTTCAGCACCCAGGACCACGCCCCTTCAGCACCCAGGACCACGCCCCTGGACCACGCCCCTTCAGCACCCAGGACCACGCCCCTTCAGCATCCAGGACCACGCCCCTTCAGCACCCAGGACATGCCCCTTCAGCATCCAGGACTACGCCCCTTCAGCACCCAGGACCACGCCCCTTTAGCACCCAGGACCACGCCCCTTCAGCACCCAGGACCACGCCCCTTCAGCATCCAGGACCACGCCCCTTCAGCACCCAGGACCACGCCCCTTCAGCACCCAGGACATGCCCCTTCAGCATCCAGGACCACGCCCCTTCAGCACCCAGGACCACGCCCCTTTAGCACCCAGGACCACGCCCCTTCAGCATTCAGGACCACGCCCCCTCACCATCCAGGACCACGCCCCTTCAGCACGCAGGACCACGCCCCTTCAGCATAAAGGACCACGCCCCTTCAGCATGCAGGACCACGCCCCTTCAGCACCCAGGACCACGCCCCTGGACCACGCCCCTTCAGCACCCAGGACCACGCCCCTTCAGCATCCAGGACCACGCCCCTTCAGCATCCAGGACCACGCCCCTTCAGCCCCCAGGACCACGCCCCTTCAGCACGCAGGACCACGCCCCTTCAGCACGCAGGACCACGCCCCTTTCGCACGCAGGACCACGCCCCTTCAGCACCCAAGACCACGCCCCTTCAGCACCCAGGACCACGCCCCTTCAGCATGCAGGACCACGCCCCTTCAGCATCCAGGACCACGCCCCTTCAGCACCCAGGACCACGCCCCTTTAGCACCCAGGACCACACCCCTTCAGCATCCAGGACCACGCCCCTTCAGCATGCAGGACCACGCCTCTTCAGCATCCAGGACCACGCCCCTTCAGCATCCAGGACCACGCCCCTTCAGCACCCAGGACCACGCCCCTTCAGCACCCAGGACCACGCCCCTTCAGCACACAGGACCACGCCCCTTCAGCATGCAGGACCACGCCCCTTCAGCATCCAGGACCACGCCCCTTCAGCACCCAGGACCACGCCCCTTCAGCATCCAGGACCACGCCCCTTCAGCATCCAGGACCACGCCCCTTCAGCATACAGGACCACGCCCCTTCAGCATCCAGGACCACGCCCCTTCAGCATCCAGGACCACGCCCCTTCAGCATCCAGGACCACGCCCCTTCAGCATCCAGGACCACGCCCCTTCAGCATCCAGGACCACCCTCTTTTAATTGTTCTAATTGATGTCCTAGAATGAGGGTCTCGAGGCCCCTACAGCCACAGGGGTGTGGTCCTTGCTAGTGGATTCTATTTTAGTACAGTACTGTAGTATTGTAGTACTGTTGTAGTACTGTAGTACATGGTAGATGTTTGGATGTTTTGAATATTTTCAAATGTTCATGTTTTACTGGAATATTTCAGGTGGAGGAACAGCCCATAAAGGAGATAAATCTGTACATGTATCTGTACTTTGTGGTCTTCATCATCTTTGGCTCCTTCTTCACTTTGAACCTCTTCATCGGAGTCATCATCGACAACTTCAACCAACAGAAACGAAAGATGAGTATTTACAGAGAAAGATGAGATAATGTCATGTGTGTGTGATAATGTCATGTGTGTGTGATAATGTCATGTGTGTGTGATAATGTCATTTGTGTGTGATAATGTCATGTGTGTGTGTAATAATGTCATGTGTGTGTGATAATGTCATGTGTGTGTGATAATGTCATGTGTGTGTGATAATGTCATATGTGTGTGATAATGTCATGTGTGTGTAATAATGTCATGTGTGTGTGATAATGTAATTTGTGTGTGATAATGTCATGTGTGTGTGTGATAATGTCATGTGTGTGTGATAATGTCATGTGTGTGTGTGATGATGTCATTTGTGTGTGATAATGTCATGTGTGTGTGTAATAATGTCATGTGTGTGTGATAATGTCATGTGTGTGTGTGATAATGTCATGTGTGTGTGATAATGTCATGTGTGTGTGTGATGATGTCATGTGTGTGTGATAATGTCATGTGTGTGTGATAATGTCATGTGTGTGTGATAATGTCATTTGTGTGTGATAATGTCATGTGTGTGTGTAATAATGTCATGTGTGTGTGATAATGTCATGTGTGTGTGTGATAATGTCATGTGTGTGTGATAATGTCATGTGTGTGTGATAATGTCATGTGTGTGTGATAATGTCATGTGTGTGTGATAATGTCATGTGTGTGTGATAATGTCATGTGTGTGTGTAATAATGTCATGTGTGTGTGATAATGTCATGTGTGTGTGTGATAATGTCATGTGTGTGTGATAATGTCATGTGTGTGTGATAATGTCATTTGTGTGTGATAATGTCATGTGTGTGTGTAATAATGTCATGTGTGTGTGATAATGTCATGTGTGTGTGTGATAATGTCATGTGTGTGTGATAATGTCATGTGTGTGTGATAATGTCATGTGTGTGTGTGTGATAATGTCATGTGTGTATGTGATAATGTCATGTGTGTGTGATAATGTCATGTGTGTGTAATAATGTCATTTGTGTGTGATAATGTCATATGTGTGTGATAATGTCATGTGTGTGTGATAATGTCATGTGTGTGTGATAATGTCATGTGTGTGTGTGATAATGTCATGTGTGTGTAATAATGTCATGTGTGTGTGATAATGTCATGTGTGTGTGATAATGTCATGTGTGTGTGATAATGTCATGTGTGTGTGATAATGTCATGTGTGTGTGTGTGTGTGATAATGTCATGTGTGTATGTGATAATGTCATGTGTGTGTGATAATGTCATGTGTGTGTGATAATGTCATGTGTGTGTGTGTGATAATGTCATGTGTGTGTGTGATAATGTCATATGTGTGTGATAATGTCGTGTGTGTGTGTGATAATGTCATGTGTGTGTGATAATGTCATGTGTGTGTGATGATGTCATGTGTGTGTGATAATGTCATGTGTGTGTGATGATGTCATGTGTGTGTGATGATGTCATGTGTGTGTGTGATAATGTCATGTAAGTGTGTGATAATGTCATGTGTGTGTGATAATGTCATGTGTGTGTGATGATGTCATGTGTGTGTGATAATGTCATGTGTGTGTGATAATGTCATGTGTGTGTGATAATGTCATTTGTGTGTGATAATGTCATGTGTGTGTGTAATAATGTCATGTGTGTGTGATAATGTCATGTGTGTGTGTGATAATGTCATGTGTGTGTGATAATGTCATGTGTGTGTGATAATGTCATGTGTGTGTGTAATAATGTCATGTGTGTGTGATAATGTCATGTGTGTGTGTGATAATGTCATGTGTGTGTGATAATGTCATGTGTGTGTGATAATGTCATTTGTGTGTGATAATGTCATGTGTGTGTGTAATAATGTCATGTGTGTGTGATAATGTCATGTGTGTGTGTGATAATGTCATGTGTGTGTGATAATGTCATGTGTGTGTGATAATGTCATGTGTGTGTGTGTGTGTGTGATAATGTCATGTGTGTATGTGATAATGTCATGTGTGTGTGATAATGTCATGTGTGTGTGATAATGTCATTTGTGTGTGATAATGTCATATGTGTGTGTTAATGTCATGTGTGTGTGATAATGTCATGTGTGTGTGTGATAATGTCATGTGTGTGTGATAATGTCATGTGTGTGTGATAATGTCATGTGTGTGTGTGTGTGTGTGTGATAATGTCATGTGTGTATGTGATAATGTCATGTGTGTGTGATAATGTCATGTGTGTGTGATAATGTCATGTGTGTGTGTGTGATAATGTCATGTGTGTGTGTGATAATGTCATATGTGTGTGATAATGTCGTGTGTGTGTGTGATAATGTCATGTGTGTGTGATAATGTCATGTGTGTGTGATGATGTCATGTGTGTGTGATAATGTCATGTGTGTGTGATGATGTCATGTGTGTGTGATGATGTCATGTGTGTGTGTGATAATGTCATGTAAGTGTGTGATAATGTCATGTGTGTGTGATAATGTCATGTGTATGTGATGATGTCATGTGTGTGTGATAATGTCATGTGTGTGTGATAATGTCATGTGTGTGTGATAATGTCATTTGTGTGTGATAATGTCATGTGTGTGTGTAATAATGTCATGTGTGTGTGATAATGTCATGTGTGTGTGTGATAATGTCATGTGTGTGTGATAATGTCATGTGTGTGTGATAATGTCATGTGTGTGTGATAATGTCATGTGTGTGTGATAATGTCATGTGTGTGTGATAATGTCATGTGTGTGTGATAATGTCATGTGTGTGTGTAATAATGTCATGTGTGTGTGATAATGTCATGTGTGTGTGTGTGTGATAATGTCATTTGTGTGTGATAATGTCATGTGTGTGTGTAATAATGTCATGTGTGTGTGATAATGTCATGTGTGTGTGTGATAATGTCATGTGTGTGTGATAATGTCATGTGTGTGTGATAATGTCATGTGTGTGTGTGTGTGTGTGTGTGTGTGTGATAATGTCATGTGTGTATGTGATAATGTCATGTGTGTGTGATAATGTCATGTGTGTGTGATAATGTCATGTGTGTGTGATAATGTCATGTGTGTGTGATGATGTCATGTGTGTGTGTGATAATGTCATGTGTGTGTGATAATGTCATGTGTGTGTGATAATGTCATGTGTGTGTGATAATGTCATGTGTGTGTGATAATGTCATGTGTGTGTGATAATGTCATTTGTGTGTGATAATGTCATATGTGTGTGATAATGTCATGTGTGTGTGATAATGTCATGTGTGTGTGATAATGTCATGTGTGTGTAATAATGTCATGTGTGTGTGATAATGTCATGTGTGTGTGTGATAATGTCATGTGTGTGTGATAATGTCATGTGTGTGTGATAATGTCATGTGTGTGTGTGTGTGTGTGTGATAATGTCATGTGTGTATGTGATAATGTCATGTGTATGTGATGATGTCATGTGTGTGTGATAATGTCATGTGTGTGTGATAATGTCATGTGTGTGTGATAATGTCATGTGTGTGTGTGTGATAATGTCATGTGTGTGTGTGATAATGTCATATGTGTGTGATAATGTCGTGTGTGTGTGTGATAATGTCATGTGTGTGTGATAATGTCATGTGTGTGTGATGATGTCATGTGTGTGTGATAATGTCATGTGTGTGTGTGATAATGTCATTTAAGTGTGTGATAATGTCATGTGTGTGTGATAATGGCATGTGTGTGTGTGTGTGTGATAATGTCATGTAAGTGTGTGATAATGTCACGTAAGTTTGTGATAATGTCATGTGTGTGTGATGATGTCATGTGTGTGTGATAATGTCATGTGTGTGTGATGATGTCATGTGTGTGTGATGATGTCATGTGTGTGTGTGATAATGTCATGTGTGTGTGTGTGTGTGTGTGATAATGTCATGTAAGTGTGTGATAATGTCATGTGTGTGTGATAATGTCATGTGTGTGTGATAATGTCATGTAAGTGTGTGATAATGTCATGTGTGTGTGATAATGTCATGTGTGTGTGTGTGTGTGTGTGATAATGTCATGTAAGTGTGTGATAATGTCACGTAAGTGTGTGATAATGTCATGTGTGTGTGATAATGTCATGTGTGTGTGATAATGTCATGTGTGTGTGATAATGTCATGTGTGTGTGTGTGTGTGTGTGATAATGTCATGTGTGTATGTGATAATGTCATGTGTGTGTGATAATGTCATGTGTGTGTGATAATGTCATGTGTGTGTGATAATGTCATGTGTGTGTGATAATGTCATGTGTGTGTGTGTGTGTGTGTGATAATGTCATGTGTGTATGTGATAATGTCATGTGTGTGTGATAATGTCATGTGTGTGTGATAATGTCATTTGTGTGTGATAATGTCATATGTGTGTGTTAATGTCATGTGTGTGTGATAATGTCATGTGTGTGTGTGATAATGTCATGTGTGTGTGATAATGTCATGTGTGTGTGATAATGTCATGTGTGTGTGTGTGTGTGTGTGATAATGTCATGTGTGTATGTGATAATGTCATGTGTGTGTGATAATGTCATGTGTGTGTGATAATGTCATGTGTGTGTGTGTGATAATGTCATGTGTGTGTGTGATAATGTCATATGTGTGTGATAATGTCGTGTGTGTGTGTGTGATAATGTCATGTGTGTGTGATAATGTCATGTGTGTGTGATGATGTCATGTGTGTGTGATAATGTCATGTGTGTGTGATGATGTCATGTGTGTGTGATGATGTCATGTGTGTGTGTGATAATGTCATGTAAGTGTGTGATAATGTCATGTGTGTGTGATAATGTCATGTGTATGTGATGATGTCATGTGTGTGTGATAATGTCATGTGTGTGTGATAATGTCATGTGTGTGTGATAATGTCATTTGTGTGTGATAATGTCATGTGTGTGTGTAATAATGTCATGTGTGTGTGATAATGTCATGTGTGTGTGTGATAATGTCATGTGTGTGTGATAATGTCATGTGTGTGTGATAATGTCATGTGTGTGTGATAATGTCATGTGTGTGTGATAATGTCATGTGTGTGTGATAATGTCATGTGTGTGTGATAATGTCATGTGTGTGTGTAATAATGTCATGTGTGTGTGATAATGTCATGTGTGTGTGATAATGTCATTTGTGTGTGATAATGTCATGTGTGTGTGTAATAATGTCATGTGTGTGTGATAATGTCATGTGTGTGTGTGATAATGTCATGTGTGTGTGATAATGTCATGTGTGTGTGATAATGTCATGTGTGTGTGTGTGTGTGTGTGTGTGTGTGATAATGTCATGTGTGTATGTGATAATGTCATGTGTGTGTGATAATGTCATGTGTGTGTGATAATGTCATGTGTGTGTGATAATGTCATGTGTGTGTGATGATGTCATGTGTGTGTGTGATAATGTCATGTGTGTGTGATAATGTCATGTGTGTGTGATAATGTCATGTGTGTGTGATAATGTCATGTGTGTGTGATAATGTCATGTGTGTGTGATAATGTCATTTGTGTGTGATAATGTCATATGTGTGTGATAATGTCATGTGTGTGTGATAATGTCATGTGTGTGTGATAATGTCATGTGTGTGTAATAATGTCATGTGTGTGTGATAATGTCATGTGTGTGTGTGATAATGTCATGTGTGTGTGATAATGTCATGTGTGTGTGATAATGTCATGTGTGTGTGTGTGTGTGTGTGATAATGTCATGTGTGTATGTGATAATGTCATGTGTATGTGATGATGTCATGTGTGTGTGATAATGTCATGTGTGTGTGATAATGTCATGTGTGTGTGATAATGTCATGTGTGTGTGTGTGATAATGTCATGTGTGTGTGTGATAATGTCATATGTGTGTGATAATGTCGTGTGTGTGTGTGATAATGTCATGTGTGTGTGATAATGTCATGTGTGTGTGATGATGTCATGTGTGTGTGATAATGTCATGTGTGTGTGTGATAATGTCATTTAAGTGTGTGATAATGTCATGTGTGTGTGATAATGGCATGTGTGTGTGTGTGTGTGATAATGTCATGTAAGTGTGTGATAATGTCACGTAAGTTTGTGATAATGTCATGTGTGTGTGATGATGTCATGTGTGTGTGATAATGTCATGTGTGTGTGATGATGTCATGTGTGTGTGATGATGTCATGTGTGTGTGTGATAATGTCATGTGTGTGTGTGTGTGTGTGTGATAATGTCATGTAAGTGTGTGATAATGTCATGTGTGTGTGATAATGTCATGTGTGTGTGATAATGTCATGTAAGTGTGTGATAATGTCATGTGTGTGTGATAATGTCATGTGTGTGTGTGTGTGTGTGTGATAATGTCATGTAAGTGTGTGATAATGTCACGTAAGTGTGTGATAATGTCATGTGTGTGTGATAATGTCATGTGTGTGTGATAATGTCATGTGTGTGTGATAATGTCATGTGTGTGTGTGTGTGTGTGTGATAATGTCATGTGTGTATGTGATAATGTCATGTGTGTGTGATAATGTCATGTGTGTGTGATAATGTCATGTGTGTGTGATAATGTCATGTGTGTGTGATGATGTCATGTGTGTGTGTGATAATGTCATGTGTGTGTGATAATGTCATGTGTGTGTGATAATGTCATGTGTGTGTGATAATGTCATGTGTGTGTGATAATGTCATGTGTGTGTGATAATGTCATGTGTGTGTGTGTGTGTGTGTGATAATGTCATGTGTGTATGTGATAATGTCATGTGTGTGTGATAATGTCATGTGTGTGTGATAATGTCATGTGTGTGTGATAATGTCATGTGTGTGTGATGATGTCATGTGTGTGTGTGATAATGTCATGTGTGTGTGATAATGTCATGTGTGTGTGATAATGTCATGTGTGTGTGATAATGTCATGTGTGTGTGATAATGTCATTTGTGTGTGATAATGTCATATGTGTGTGATAATGTCATGTGTGTGTGATAATGTCATGTGTGTGTGATAATGTCATGTGTGTGTGATAGTGTCATGTGTGTGTGTGATAATGTCATGTGTGTGTGATAATGTCATGTGTGTGTGATAATGTCATGTGTGTGTGTGTGTGTGTGTGTGTGATAATGTCATGTGTGTATGTGATAATGTCATGTGTGTGTGATGATGTCATGTGTGTGTGATAATGTCATGTGTGTGTGATAATGTCATGTGTGTGTGATAATGTCATGTGTGTGTGTGTGTGTGTGTGTGTGTGATAATGTCATGTGTGTATGTGATAATGTCATGTGTGTGTGATGATGTCATGTGTGTGTGATAATGTCATGTGTGTGTGATAATGTCATGTGTGTGTGATAATGTCATGTGTGTGTGATAATGTCATGTGTGTGTGATAATGTCATGTGTGTGTGTGTGTGTGTGTGTGTGATAATGTCATGTGTGTATGTGATAATGTCATGTGTGTGTGATGATGTCATGTGTGTGTGATAATGTCATGTGTGTGTGATAATGTCATGTGTGTGTGATAATGTCATGTGTGTGTGTGATAATGTCATATGTGTGTGATAATGTCGTGTGTGTGTGTGATAATGTCATGTGTGTGTGATGATGTCATGTGTGTGTGATAATGTCATGTGTGTGTGATGATGTCATGTGTGTGTGATAATGTCATTTGTGTGTGATGATGTCATGTGTGTGTGATGATGTCATGTGTGTGTGTGATAATGTCATGTAAGTGTGTGATAATGTCATGTGTGTGTGATAATGTCATGTGTGTGTGTGTGTGTGATAATGTCATGTAAGTGTGTGATAATGTCACGTAAGTGTGTGATAATGTCATGTGTGTGTGATGATGTCATGTGTGTGTGATAATGTCATGTGTGTGTGATGATGTCATGTGTGTGTGATGATGTCATGTGTGTGTGATGATGTCATGTGTGTGTGTGATAATGTCATGTAAGTGTGTGATAATGTCATGTGTGTGTGATGATGTCATGTGTGTGTGATGATGTCATGTGTGTGTGATGATGTCATGTGTGTGTGTGATAATGTCATGTAAGTGTGTGATAATGTCATGTGTGTGTGATAATGTCATGTGTGTGTGTGTGTGTGTGTGATAATGTCATGTAAGTGTGTGATAATGTCACGTAAGTGTGTGATAATGTCATGTGTGTGTGATAATGTCATGTGTGTGTGATAATGTCATGTGTGTGTGTGATAATGTCATGTAAGTGTGTGATAATGTCACGTAAGTGTGTGATAATGTCATGTGTGTGTGATAATGTCATGTGTGTGTGTGTGTGTGATAATGTCATGTAAGTGTGTGATAATGTCACGTAAGTGTGTGATAATGTCATGTGTGTGTGATAATGTCATGTGTGTGTGATAATGTCATGTGTGTGTGTGTGATAATGTCATGTAAGTGTGTGATAATGTCATGTGTGTGTGATAATGTCATGTGTATGTGATGATGTCATGTGTGTGTGATAATGTCATGTGTGTGTGATAATGTCATGTGTGTGTGATAATGTCATTTGTGTGTGATAATGTCATGTGTGTGTGTAATAATGTCATGTGTGTGTGATAATGTCATGTGTGTGTGTGATAATGTCATGTGTGTGTGATAATGTCATGTGTGTGTGATAATGTCATGTGTGTGTGATAATGTCATGTGTGTGTGATAATGTCATGTGTGTGTGATAATGTCATGTGTGTGTGATAATGTCATGTGTGTGTGTAATAATATCATGTGTGTGTGATAATGTCATGTGTGTGTGTGTGTGATAATGTCATTTGTGTGTGATAATGTCATGTGTGTGTGTAATAATGTCATGTGTGTGTGATAATGTCATGTGTGTGTGTGATAATGTCATGTGTGTGTGATAATGTCATGTGTGTGTGATAATGTCATGTGTGTGTGTGTGTGTGTGTGTGTGTGATAATGTCATGTGTGTATGTGATAATGTCATGTGTGTGTGATAATGTCATGTGTGTGTGATAATGTCATGTGTGTGTGATAATGTCATGTGTGTGTGATGATGTCATGTGTGTGTGTGATAATGTCATGTGTGTGTGATAATGTCATGTGTGTGTGATAATGTCATGTGTGTGTGATAATGTCATGTGTGTGTGATAATGTCATGTGTGTGTGATAATGTCATTTGTGTGTGATAATGTCATATGTGTGTGATAATGTCATGTGTGTGTGATAATGTCATGTGTGTGTGATAATGTCATGTGTGTGTAATAATGTCATGTGTGTGTGATAATGTCATGTGTGTGTGTGATAATGTCATGTGTGTGTGATAATGTCATGTGTGTGTGATAATGTCATGTGTGTGTGTGTGTGTGTGTGATAATGTCATGTGTGTATGTGATAATGTCATGTGTATGTGATGATGTCATGTGTGTGTGATAATGTCATGTGTGTGTGATAATGTCATGTGTGTGTGATAATGTCATGTGTGTGTGTGTGATAATGTCATGTGTGTGTGTGATAATGTCATATGTGTGTGATAATGTCGTGTGTGTGTGTGATAATGTCATGTGTGTGTGATAATGTCATGTGTGTGTGATGATGTCATGTGTGTGTGATAATGTCATGTGTGTGTGTGATAATGTCATTTAAGTGTGTGATAATGTCATGTGTGTGTGATAATGGCATGTGTGTGTGTGTGTGTGATAATGTCATGTAAGTGTGTGATAATGTCACGTAAGTTTGTGATAATGTCATGTGTGTGTGATGATGTCATGTGTGTGTGATAATGTCATGTGTGTGTGATGATGTCATGTGTGTGTGATGATGTCATGTGTGTGTGTGATAATGTCATGTGTGTGTGTGTGTGTGTGTGATAATGTCATGTAAGTGTGTGATAATGTCATGTGTGTGTGATAATGTCATGTGTGTGTGATAATGTCATGTAAGTGTGTGATAATGTCATGTGTGTGTGATAATGTCATGTGTGTGTGTGTGTGTGTGTGATAATGTCATGTAAGTGTGTGATAATGTCACGTAAGTGTGTGATAATGTCATGTGTGTGTGATAATGTCATGTGTGTGTGATAATGTCATGTGTGTGTGATAATGTCATGTGTGTGTGTGTGTGTGTGTGATAATGTCATGTGTGTATGTGATAATGTCATGTGTGTGTGATAATGTCATGTGTGTGTGATAATGTCATGTGTGTGTGATAATGTCATGTGTGTGTGATAATGTCATGTGTGTGTGTGTGTGTGTGTGATAATGTCATGTGTGTATGTGATAATGTCATGTGTGTGTGATAATGTCATTTGTGTGTGATAATGTCATATGTGTGTGTTAATGTCATGTGTGTGTGATAATGTCATGTGTGTGTGTGATAATGTCATGTGTGTGTGATAATGTCATGTGTGTGTGATAATGTCATGTGTGTGTGTGTGTGTGTGTGATAATGTCATGTGTGTATGTGATAATGTCATGTGTGTGTGATAATGTCATGTGTGTGTGATAATGTCATGTGTGTGTGTGTGATAATGTCATGTGTGTGTGTGATAATGTCATATGTGTGTGATAATGTCGTGTGTGTGTGTGATAATGTCATGTGTGTGTGATAATGTCATGTGTGTGTGATGATGTCATGTGTGTGTGATAATGTCATGTGTGTGTGATGATGTCATGTGTGTGTGATGATGTCATGTGTGTGTGTGATAATGTCATGTAAGTGTGTGATAATGTCATGTGTGTGTGATAATGTCATGTGTATGTGATGATGTCATGTGTGTGTGATAATGTCATGTGTGTGTGATAATGTCATGTGTGTGTGATAATGTCATTTGTGTGTGATAATGTCATGTGTGTGTGTAATAATGTCATGTGTGTGTGATAATGTCATGTGTGTGTGTGATAATGTCATGTGTGTGTGATAATGTCATGTGTGTGTGATAATGTCATGTGTGTGTGATAATGTCATGTGTGTGTGATAATGTCATGTGTGTGTGATAATGTCATGTGTGTGTGATAATGTCATGTGTGTGTGTAATAATGTCATGTGTGTGTGATAATGTCATGTGTGTGTGATAATGTCATTTGTGTGTGATAATGTCATGTGTGTGTGTAATAATGTCATGTGTGTGTGATAATGTCATGTGTGTGTGTGATAATGTCATGTGTGTGTGATAATGTCATGTGTGTGTGATAATGTCATGTGTGTGTGTGTGTGTGTGTGTGTGTGTGATAATGTCATGTGTGTATGTGATAATGTCATGTGTGTGTGATAATGTCATGTGTGTGTGATAATGTCATGTGTGTGTGATAATGTCATGTGTGTGTGATGATGTCATGTGTGTGTGTGATAATGTCATGTGTGTGTGATAATGTCATGTGTGTGTGATAATGTCATGTGTGTGTGATAATGTCATGTGTGTGTGATAATGTCATGTGTGTGTGATAATGTCATTTGTGTGTGATAATGTCATATGTGTGTGATAATGTCATGTGTGTGTGATAATGTCATGTGTGTGTGATAATGTCATGTGTGTGTAATAATGTCATGTGTGTGTGATAATGTCATGTGTGTGTGTGATAATGTCATGTGTGTGTGATAATGTCATGTGTGTGTGATAATGTCATGTGTGTGTGTGTGTGTGTGTGATAATGTCATGTGTGTATGTGATAATGTCATGTGTATGTGATGATGTCATGTGTGTGTGATAATGTCATGTGTGTGTGATAATGTCATGTGTGTGTGATAATGTCATGTGTGTGTGTGTGATAATGTCATGTGTGTGTGTGATAATGTCATATGTGTGTGATAATGTCGTGTGTGTGTGTGATAATGTCATGTGTGTGTGATAATGTCATGTGTGTGTGATGATGTCATGTGTGTGTGATAATGTCATGTGTGTGTGTGATAATGTCATTTAAGTGTGTGATAATGTCATGTGTGTGTGATAATGGCATGTGTGTGTGTGTGTGTGATAATGTCATGTAAGTGTGTGATAATGTCACGTAAGTTTGTGATAATGTCATGTGTGTGTGATGATGTCATGTGTGTGTGATAATGTCATGTGTGTGTGATGATGTCATGTGTGTGTGATGATGTCATGTGTGTGTGTGATAATGTCATGTGTGTGTGTGTGTGTGTGTGATAATGTCATGTAAGTGTGTGATAATGTCATGTGTGTGTGATAATGTCATGTGTGTGTGATAATGTCATGTAAGTGTGTGATAATGTCATGTGTGTGTGATAATGTCATGTGTGTGTGTGTGTGTGTGTGATAATGTCATGTAAGTGTGTGATAATGTCACGTAAGTGTGTGATAATGTCATGTGTGTGTGATAATGTCATGTGTGTGTGATAATGTCATGTGTGTGTGATAATGTCATGTGTGTGTGTGTGTGTGTGTGATAATGTCATGTGTGTATGTGATAATGTCATGTGTGTGTGATAATGTCATGTGTGTGTGATAATGTCATGTGTGTGTGATAATGTCATGTGTGTGTGATGATGTCATGTGTGTGTGTGATAATGTCATGTGTGTGTGATAATGTCATGTGTGTGTGATAATGTCATGTGTGTGTGATAATGTCATGTGTGTGTGATAATGTCATGTGTGTGTGATAATGTCATGTGTGTGTGTGTGTGTGTGTGATAATGTCATGTGTGTATGTGATAATGTCATGTGTGTGTGATAATGTCATGTGTGTGTGATAATGTCATGTGTGTGTGATAATGTCATGTGTGTGTGATGATGTCATGTGTGTGTGTGATAATGTCATGTGTGTGTGATAATGTCATGTGTGTGTGATAATGTCATGTGTGTGTGATAATGTCATGTGTGTGTGATAATGTCATGTGTGTGTGATAATGTCATTTGTGTGTGATAATGTCATATGTGTGTGATAATGTCATGTGTGTGTGATAATGTCATGTGTGTGTGATAATGTCATGTGTGTGTGATAGTGTCATGTGTGTGTGTGATAATGTCATGTGTGTGTGATAATGTCATGTGTGTGTGATAATGTCATGTGTGTGTGTGTGTGTGTGTGTGTGATAATGTCATGTGTGTATGTGATAATGTCATGTGTGTGTGATGATGTCATGTGTGTGTGATAATGTCATGTGTGTGTGATAATGTCATGTGTGTGTGATAATGTCATGTGTGTGTGTGTGTGTGTGTGTGTGATAATGTCATGTGTGTATGTGATAATGTCATGTGTGTGTGATGATGTCATGTGTGTGTGATAATGTCATGTGTGTGTGATAATGTCATGTGTGTGTGATAATGTCATGTGTGTGTGATAATGTCATGTGTGTGTGATAATGTCATGTGTGTGTGTGTGTGTGTGTGTGTGATAATGTCATGTGTGTATGTGATAATGTCATGTGTGTGTGATGATGTCATGTGTGTGTGATAATGTCATGTGTGTGTGATAATGTCATGTGTGTGTGATAATGTCATGTGTGTGTGTGATAATGTCATATGTGTGTGATAATGTCGTGTGTGTGTGTGATAATGTCATGTGTGTGTGATGATGTCATGTGTGTGTGATAATGTCATGTGTGTGTGATGATGTCATGTGTGTGTGATAATGTCATTTGTGTGTGATGATGTCATGTGTGTGTGATGATGTCATGTGTGTGTGTGATAATGTCATGTAAGTGTGTGATAATGTCATGTGTGTGTGATAATGTCATGTGTGTGTGTGTGTGTGATAATGTCATGTAAGTGTGTGATAATGTCACGTAAGTGTGTGATAATGTCATGTGTGTGTGATGATGTCATGTGTGTGTGATAATGTCATGTGTGTGTGATGATGTCATGTGTGTGTGATGATGTCATGTGTGTGTGATGATGTCATGTGTGTGTGTGATAATGTCATGTAAGTGTGTGATAATGTCATGTGTGTGTGATGATGTCATGTGTGTGTGATGATGTCATGTGTGTGTGATGATGTCATGTGTGTGTGTGATAATGTCATGTAAGTGTGTGATAATGTCATGTGTGTGTGATAATGTCATGTGTGTGTGTGTGTGTGTGTGATAATGTCATGTAAGTGTGTGATAATGTCACGTAAGTGTGTGATAATGTCATGTGTGTGTGATAATGTCATGTGTGTGTGATAATGTCATGTGTGTGTGATAATGTCATGTGTGTGTGTGTGTGTGATAATGTCATGTAAGTGTGTGATAATGTCATGTGTGTGTGTGATAATGTCATGTGTGTGTGTGATAATGTCATGTAAGTGTGTGATAATGTCACGTAAGTGTGTGATAATGTCATGTGTGTGTGATAATGTCATGTGTGTGTGTGTGTGTGATAATGTCATGTAAGTGTGTGATAATGTCACGTAAGTGTGTGATAATGTCATGTGTGTGTGATAATGTCATGTGTGTGTGATAATGTCATGTGTGTGTGTGTGATAATGTCATGTGTGTGTGTGATAATGTCATGTAAGTGTGTGATAATGTCATGTGTGTGTGATAATGTCATGTGTGTGTGATGATGTCATGTGTGTGTGATAATGTCATGTGTGTGTGTGATAATGTCATGTGTGTGTGTGATAATGTCATGTGTGTGTGTGTGTGATAATGTCATGTGTGTGTGTGATAATGTCATGTGTGTGTGATAATGTCATGTGTGTGTGTGTGATAATGTCATGTGTGTGTGTGATAATGTCATGTAAGTGTGTGATAATGTCATGTGTGTGTGATAATGTCATGTGTGTGTGATGATGTCATGTGTGTGTGATAATGTCATGTGTGTGTGTGATAATGTCATGTGTGTGTGATAATGTCATGTGTGTGTGTGTGTGATGATGTCATGTGTGTGTGTGATAATGTCATTTGTGTGTGTGATTATGTCATGTGTGTGTGATAATGTCATGTGTGTGTGTGTGATAATGTCATGTAAGTGTGTGATAATGTCATGTGTGTGTGATAATGTCATGTGTGTGTGATAATGTCATGTGTGTGTGATAATGTCATGTGTGTGTGATAATGTCATGTGTGTGTGATGATGTCATGTGTGTGTGTGTGATAATGTCATGTGTGTGTGATAATGTCATGTTTGTGTGATAATGTCATGTGTGTGTGATGATGTCATGTGTGTGTGTGTGATAATGTCATGTTTGTGTGATAATGTCATGTGTGTGTGATAATGTCATGTGTGTGTGATGATGTCATGTGTATGTGTGATGATGTCATGTGTGTGTGTGATAATGTCATGTGTGTGTGATAATGTCATGTGTGTGTGATAATGTCATGTGTGTGTGATAATGTCATGTGTGTGTGATAATGTCATGTGTGTGTGATAATGTCATGTGTGTGTGATGATGTCATGTGTGTGTGTGTGATAATGTCATGTGTGTGTGATAATGTCATGTTTGTGTGATAATGTCATGTGTGTGTGATGATGTCATGTGTGTGTGTGTGATAATGTCATGTTTGTGTGATAATGTCATGTGTGTGTGATAATGTCATGTGTGTGTGATGATGTCATGTGTGTGTGTGATGATGTCATGTGTGTGTGTGATAATGTCATGTGTGTGTGATAATGTCATGTGTGTGTGATAATGTCATGTGTGTGTGTGTGATAATGTCATGTGTGTGTGTGTGATAATGTCATGTGTGTGTGTGATAATGTCATGTGTGTGTGATAATGTCATGTGTGTGTGTGATAATGTCATGTGTGTGTGTGATAATATCATGTGTGTGTGATAATGTCATGTGTGTGTGATAATGTCATGTGTGTGTGTGTGATAATGTCATGTGTGTGTGTAATAATGTCATGTGTGTGTGTGATAATGTCATGTGTGTGTGTAATAATGTCATGTGTGTGTGATAATGTCATGTGTGTGTGATAATGTCATGTGTGTGTGATAATGTCATGTGTGTGTGTGATAATGTCATGTGTGTGTGTGATAATGTCATGTGTGTGTGATAATATCATGTGTGTGTGATAATTTCATGTGTGTGTAATAATGCCATGTGTGTGTGTGATAATGTCATGTGTGTGTGATGATGTCATGTGTGTGTGATAATGTCATGTGTGTGTAATAATGTCATGTGTGTGTGTGATAATGTCATGTGTGTGTAATAATGTCATGTGTGTGTGTGATAATGTCATGTGTGTGTGTGATAATATCATGTGTGTGTGATAATGTCATGTGTGTGTGTGATAATGTCATGTGTGTGTGTGTGATAATGTCATGTGTGTGTGATAATGTCATGTGTGTGTAATAATGTCATGTGTGTGTGTAATAATGTCATGTGTGTGTGTGATAATGTCATGTGTGTGTAATAATGTCATGTGTGTGTGTGATAATGTCATGTGTGTGTGTGATAATGTCATGTGTGTGTGATAATGTCATGTGTGTGTAATAATGTCATGTGTGTGTGGATTGCACTTAGGAGGACAGGATATCTTCATGACAGAGGAGCAAAAGAAATATTACAACGCAATGAAGAAACTGGGTTCCAAAAAACCTCAGAAACCCATCCCAAGGCCAGTGGTAAGTCCTGGATCAGAACTAGAACTGGTCCTGTTTTAGACCCTCTTCAGACCCTCTTCAGTCCCTCTTAGATCCTCTTAGACCCTCTTCAGACCCTCTTAGATCCTCTTAGACCCTCTTCGACCCTCTTTAGACCCTCTCAGACCCTCTTAGACCCTCATTAGACCCTCATTAGACCCTCTCAGACCCTCTCAGACCCTCATTAGACCCCCTCAGACCATCTCAGACCCTCATTAGACCCTCTCAGACCCTCTTAAGACCCTCTTCGACAGTCTTAGACCCTCTTTAGACCCTCTCAGACCCTCTTTAGACCCTCTTAGACCCTCTTCGACCCTCTTAACCCCTCTTTAGACCCTCTCAGACACTCATTAAACCCTCTTCAGACCCTCTTCAGACCCTCTTAGACCCTCTTTAGACCCTCTTAGACCCTCTTAGACCCTCATTAGACCCTCTCAGACCCTCTTTAGACCCTCTCAGACCCTCTTAGACCCTCATTAGACCCTCTCAGACCCTCATTAGACCCTCTCAGACCCTGTCAGACCCTCATTAGACCCTCGCAGACCCTCATTAGACCCTCTCAGACCCTCATTTGACCCTCTCAGACCCTCATTAGACCATCTCAGACCCTCATTAGACCCTCTCAGACCCTTATTAGACCCTCTCAGACCCTCATTAGACCCTCTCAGACCCTCTCAGACCCTCTCAGACTATCTCAGACCCTCATTAGACCCTCTCAGACCCTCTCAGACCCTGATTAGACCCTCTCAGACCCTCATTAGACCATCTCAGACCCTCATTAGACCCTCTCAGACCCTTATTAGACCCTCTCAGACCCTCTTTAGACCCTCTCAGACCCTCTTTAGACCCTCTCAGACCCTCATTAGACCCTCTCAGACCCTCTTTAGACCCTCTTAGACCTTCATTAGACCCTCATTAGACCCTCTCAGACCGTCATTATACCCCCTCAGACCCTCTCAGACCCTCACTAGACCCTCTCAGACCCTCATTAGACCCTCTCAGACCCTCTCAGACCCTAATTAGACCCTCTCAGACCCTCTCAGACCCTCTCAGACCCTCTCAGACTCTCTCAGACCCTCATTAGACCCTCTTTAGACCCTCTTAGACCTTCATTAGACCCTCATTAGACCCTCTCAGACCCTCATTAGACCCCCTCAGACCCTCTCAGACCCTCACTAGACCCTCTCAGACCCTCATTAGACCCTGTCAGACCCTCATCAGACCCTCATTAGACCCTCTCAGACCCTCATTAGACCCTCATTAGACCCTCTCAGACCCTCATTAAACCCTCTCAGACCCTCTCAGACCCTCAATAGACCCTGTCAGACCCTCATCAGACCCTCATTAGACCCTCTCAGACCCTCTTTAGACCCTCTCAGACCCTCTTTAGACCCTTTTAAGACCCTCTTTAGACCCTCTCAGACACTCTTTAGACCCTCTCAGACCCACTCAGACCCTCATTAGACCCTCTCAGACCCTCTCAGACCCTCTCAAACTCTCTCAGACCCTCGTTAGACCCTCTCAGACCCTCTCAGACCCTCTCAGACCCTCTCAAACTCTCTCAGACCCTCATTAGACCCTCTCAGGCCCTCTCAGACCCTCTCAGACCCTCATCAGACCCTCTCAGACCCTCATTAGACCCTCTCAGACCCTCTCAGACCCTGTCAGACCCTCATTAGACCCTGTCAAACCCTCATTAGACCCTCTCAGACCCTCTCAGACCCTCTTTAGACCCTCTCAGACCCTCTTAGACCCTCATTAGACCCTCTCAGACCCTCATTAGACCCTTTCAGACCCTCATTAGACCCTCTCAGACCCTCTCAGACCCTCATTAGACCCTGTCAGACCCTCATTAGACCCTGTCAGACCCTCATTAGACCCTCTCAGACCCTCTCAGACCCTCTTTAGACCCTCTCAGACCCTTTTAGACCCTCATTAGTCCCTCTCAGACCCTCATTAGACCCTTTCAGACCCTCATTAGACCCTCTCAGACCCTCTCAGACCCTCATTAGACCCTGTCAGACCCTCATTAGACCCTCTCAGACCCTCTCAGACCCTCATTAGACCCTTTCAGACCCTCATTAGACCCTGTCAGACCCTCATTAGACCCTCTCAGACCCTCTCAGACCCTCATTAGACCCTTTCAGACCCACATTAGACCCTCTCAGACCTCATTAGACCCTCTCAGACCCTCATTAGACCCTGTCAGACCCTCATTAGACCCTCTCAGACCCTCTCAGACCCTCTCAGACCCTCATTAGACCCTGTCAGACCCTCATTTGACCCTCTCAGACCCTCTCAGACCCTCATTAGACCCTGTCAGACCCTCATTAGACCCTCTCAGACCCTCTCAGACCCTCATTAGACCCTCTCAGACCCTCTCAGACCCTCATTAGACCCTGTCAGACCCTCATTAGACTCTGTCAGACCCTCATTAGACCCTCTCAGACCCTCATTAAACCCTCTCAGACCCTCTCAGACCCTCAATAGACCCTGTCATACCCTCATCAGACCCTCATTAGACCCTCTCAGACCCTCTTTAGACCCTCTCAGACCCTCTTTAGACCCTTTTAAGACCCACTTTAGACCCTCTCAGACACTCTTTAGACCCTCTCAGACCCACTCAGACCCTCATTAGACCCTCTCAGACCCTCTCAGACCCTCTCAAACTCTCTCAGACCCTCGTTAGACCCTCTCAGACCCTCTCAGACCCTCTCAGACCCTATCAAACTCTCTCAGACCCTCATTAGACCCTCTCAGGCCCTCTCAGACCCTCTCAGACCCTCATCAGACCCTCTCAGACCCTCATTAGACCCTCTCAGACCCTCTCAGACCCTGTCAGACCCTCATTAGACCCTGTCAAACCCTCATTAGACCCTCTCAGACCCTCTCAGACCCTCTCAGACCCTCTTTAGACCCTCTCAGACCCTCTTAGACCCTCATTAGACCCTCTCAGACCCTCATTAGACCCTTTCAGACCCTCATTAGACCCTCTCAGACCCTCTCAGACCCTCATTAGACCCTGTCAGACCCTCATTAGACCCTGTCAGACCCTCATTAGACCCTCTCAGACCCTCTCAGACCCTCTTTAGACCCTCTCAGACCCTTTTAGACCCTCATTAGTCCCTCTCAGACCCTCATTAGACCCTTTCAGACCCTCATTAGACCCTCTCAGACCCTCTCAGACCCTCATTAGACCCTGTCAGACCCTCATTAGACCCTGTCAGACCCTCTCAGACCCTCATTAGACCCTTTCAGACCCTCATTAGACCCTGTCAGACCCTCATTAGACCCTCTCAGACCCTCTCAGACCCTCGTTAGACCCTTTCAGACCCACATTAGACCCTCTCAGACCTCATTAGACCCTCTCAGACCCTCATTAGACCCTGTCAGACCCTCATTAGACCCTCTCAGACCCTCTCAGACCCTCTCAGACCCTCATTAGACCCTGTCAGACCCTCATTTGACCCTCTCAGACCCTCTCAGACCCTCATTAGACCCTGTCAGACCCTCATTAGACCCTCTCAGACCCTCTCAGACCCTCATTAGACCCTCTCAGACCCTCTCAGACCCTCATTAGACCCTGTCAGACCCTCATTAGACCCTGTCAGACCCTCATTAGACCCTCTCAGACCCTCTCAGACCCTCTTTAGACCCTCTCAGACCCTCGTTAGACCCTCTCAGACCCTCTCAGACCCTCATTAAACCCTTTCAGACCCTCATTAGACCCTCTCAGACCCTCATAAGACCCTCATTAGACCCTCTCAGACCCTGTCAGACCCTCATTAGACCCTTTTTAGACCCTCATTAGACCCTCTCAGACCCTCATTATACCCTCTCAGACCCTCTCAGACCCTCATTAGACCCTCTCGGACCCTCTCAGACCCTCATTAGACCCTTTCAGACCCTCATTAGACCCTCTCAGACCCTCATTAGACCCTGTCAGACCCTCATCAGACCCTGTCAGACCCTCATTAGACCCTCTCAGACCCTCATTAGACCCTCTCAGACCCTCATTAGACCCTGTCAGACCCTCATTAGACCCTGTCAGATCTTCATTAGACCCTCTCAGACCCTCATTAGACCCTCTCAGACCCTCATTAGACCCTCTCAGACCCTCATTAGACCCTCTCAGACCCTGTCAGACCCTCATTAGACCCTGTCAGACCCTCAATAGACCCTCTCAGACCCTCATTAGACCCTGTCAGACCCTCATTAGACCCTGTCAGACCCTCATTAGACCCTCTCAGACCCTCATTAGACCCTCTCAGACCCTCTCAGACCCTCATTAGACCCTCTCGGACCCTCTCAGACCGTCATTAGACCCTTTCAGACCCTCATTAGACCCTCTCAGACCCTCATTAGACCCTGTCAGACCCTCATCAGACCCTGTCAGACCCTCATTAGACCCTCTCAGACCCTCATTAGACCCTCTCAGACCCTCATTAGACCCTGTCAGACCCTCATTAGACCCTGTCAGATCTTCATTAGACCCTCTCAGACCCTCATTAGACCCTCTCAGACCCTCATTAGACCCTCTCAGACCCTCATTAGACCCTCTCAGACCCTCATTAGACCCTCTCAGACCCTGTCAGACCCTCATTAGACCCTGTCAGACCCTCAATAGACCCTCTCAGACCCTCATTAGACCCTGTCAGACCCTCATTAGACCCTCTCAGACCCTCATTAGACCCTGTCAGATCTTCATTAGACCCTCTCAGACCCTCTCAGACCCTCATTAGACCCTCTCAGACCCTCATTAGACCCTATCAGACCCTGTCAGACCCTCATTAGACCCTGTCAGACCCTCATTAGAACCTCTCAGACCCTCATTAGACCCTGTCAGACCCTCATTAGACCCTCTCAGACCCTCATTAGACCCTGTCAGACCCTCATTAGACCCTGTCAGACCCTCATTAGACCCTCTCAGACCCTCTCAGACCCTCTCAGACCCTTTCAGACCCTCTTTAGACCCTCTCAGACCCTCTTAGACCCTCATTAGACCCTCTCAGACCCTTTCAGTCCCTCATCAGACCCTCTCAGACCCTCTCAGACCCTCTCAGACCCTCATTAGACCCCCTCAGACCCTCTCAGACCCTGTAAGACCCTCATTAGACCCTCCCAGACCCTCATTAGACCCTCTCAGACCCATTCAGACCCTCATTAGACCCTCTCAGACCCTCTCAGACCCTCTCAGACCCTCTCAAACTCTCTCAGACCCTCATTAGACCCTCTCAGACCCTCTCAGACCCTCATTAGACCCTCTCAGACCCTCTCAGACCCTCTCAGACCCTCTCAGACCCTTATTAGACCCTCTCAGTCCCTCATTAGACCCTCTCAGTCCCTCATTAGACCCTCTCAGACCCTCTCAGACCCTCTTTAGACCCTTTTAAGACCCTCTTTAGACCCTCTCAGACACTCTTTAGACCCTCTCAGACCCACTCAGACCCTCATTAGACCCTCTCAGACCCTCTCAGACCCTCTCAAACTCTCTCAGACCCTCATTAGACCCTCTCAGACCCTCTCAGACCCTCTCAGACCCTCTCAGACTCTCTCAGACCCTCATTAGACCCTCTCAGGCCCTCTCAGACCCTCATCAGATCCTCTCAGACCCTCATTAGACCCTCTCAGACCCTCTCAGACCCTCTCAGACCCTCATTAGACCCTCTCAGACCCTCATTAGACCCTCTCAGACCCTCTCAGACCCTCATTAGACCCTCTCAGACCCTAATTAGACCCTGTCAGACCCTCATTAGACCCTCTCAGACCCTCTCAGAACCTATTTAGACCCTCTCAGACCCTCTTAGACCCTCATTAGACCCTCTCAGACCCTCATTAAACCCTTTCAGACCCTCATTAGACCCTCTCAGACCCTCTCAGACCCTCATTAGACCCTCTCAGACCCTGTCAGACCCTCATTAGACCCTGTCAGACCCTCATTAGACCCTGTCAGACCCTCATTAGACCCTCTCAGACCCTCATTAGACCCTTTCAGACCCTCATTAGACCCTGTCAGACCCTCATTAGACCCTCTCAGACCCTCTCAGACCCTCATTAGACCCTTTCAGACCCTCATTATACCCTCTCAGACCTCATTAGACCCTCTCAGACCCTCATTAGACCCTGTCAGACCCTCATTAGACCCTCTCAGACCCTCTTTAGACCCTCTCAGACCCTCTTAGACCCTCATTAGACCCTCTCAGACCCTCTCAGACCCTCCTTAGACCCTTTCAGACCCTCATTAGACCCTCTCAGACCCTCTCAGACCCTCATTAGACCCTGTCAGACCCTCATTTGACCCTCTCAGACCCTCATTAGACCCTGTCAGACCCTCATTAGACCCTGTCAGACCCTCATTAGACCCTCTCAGACCCTCAGTAGACCCTCTCAGACCCTCTCAGACCCTCATTAGACCCTGTCAGACCCTCATTAGACCCTCTCAGACCCTCATTAGACCCTGTCAGACCCTCATTAGACCCTCTCATAGCCTCATTAGACCCTGTCAGACCCTCATTAGACCCTGTCAGACCCTCATTAGACCCTCTCAGACCCTCAGTAGACCCTCTCAGACCCTCTCAGACCCTCATTAGACCCTGTCAGACCCTCATTAGACCCTGTCAGACCCTCATTAGACCCTCTCAGACCCTCTCAAACCCTCTTAAGACCCTCTCAGACCCTCTTAGATCCTCATTAGACCGTCTCGGACCCTCTCAGACCCCATTAGACCCTTTCAGACCCTCATTAGACCCTCTCAGACCCCATTAGACCCTTTCAGACCCTCATTAGACCCTCTCAGACCCTCTCAGACCCTCTCAGACCCTCATTAGACCCTGTCAGACCCTCATTAGACCCTCTCAGACCCTCATTAGACCCTCTCAGACCCTCATTAGACCCTGTCAGACCCTCATTAGACCCTGTCAGACCCTCATTAGACCCTCTCAGACCCTCTTAAGACCCTCTCAGACCCTCTTAGACCCTCATTAGACCCTCTCGGACCCTCTCAGACCCTCATTAGACCCTTTCAGACCCTCATTAGACCCTCATTAGACCCTTTCAGACCCTCATTAGACCCTCTCAGACCCTCATTAGACCCTGTCAGACCCTCATCAGACCCTTTCAGACCCTCATTAGACCCTCTCAGACCCTCATTAGACCCTGTCAGACCCTCATTAGACCCTGTCAGATCTTCATTAGACCCTCTCAGACCCTCATTAGACCCTCTCAGACCCTCTCAGACCCTCATTAGACCCTCTCAGACCCTGTCAGACCCTCATTAGACCCTGTCAGACCCTCATTAGACCCTCTCAGACCCTCATTAGACCCTCTCAGACCCTCATTAGACCCTGTCAGACCCTCATTAGACCCTCTCAGACCCTCATTAGACCCTGTCAGATCTTCATTAGACCCTCTCAGACCCTCATTAGACCCTCTCAGACCCTCATTAGACCCTCTCAGACCCTGTCAGACCCTCATTAGACCCTGTCAGACCCTCATTAGACCCTCTCAGACCCTCATTAGACCCTGTCAGACCCTCATTAGACCCTCTCAGACCCTCATTAGACCCTGTCAGACCCTCATTAGACCCTATCAGACCCTCATTAGACCCTCTCAGACCCTCTCAGACCCTGTCAGACCCTCATTAGACCCTGTCAGACCCTGTCAGACCCTCATTAGACCCTCTCAGACCCTCTCAGACCCTCATTAGACCCTGTCAGACCCTCATTAGACCCTGTCAGATCTTCATTAGACCCTCTCAGACCCTCATTAGACCCTCTCAGACCCTCTCAGACCCTCATTAGACCCTCTCAGACCCTCATTAGACCCTCTCAGACCCTGTCAGACCATCATTAGACCCTGTCAGACCCTCATTAGACCCTCTCAGACCCTCATTAGACCCTGTCAGACCCTCATTAGACCCTCTCAGACCCTCATTAGACCCTGTCAGACCCTCTCAGACCCTGTCAGACCCTCATTAGACCCTGTCAGACCCTAATTAGACCCTCTCAGACCCTGTCAGACCCTCATTAGACCCTCTCAGACCCTCTCAGACCCTCATTAGACCCTGTCAGACCCTCATTAGACCCTGTCAGATCTTCATTAGACCCTCTCAGACCCTCATTAGACCCTCTCAGACCCTCTCAGACCCTCATTAGACCCTCTCAGACCCTCATTAGACCCTCTCAGACCCTGTCAGACCATCATTAGACCCTGTCAGACCCTCATTAGACCCTCTCAGACCCTCATTAGACCCTGTCAGACCCTCATTAGACCCTCTCAGACCCTCATTAGACCCTGTCAGACCCTCTCAGACCCTGTCAGACCCTCATTAGACCCTGTCAGACCCTAATTAGACCCTCTCAGACCCTGTCAGACCCTCATTAGACCCTCTCAGACCCTCTCAGACCCTCATTAGACCCTGTCAGACCCTCATTAGACCCTCTTCCACAGAACACCCTGTCGGCCGTGTGCTTTGACCTGGTGGGCAGACAGTGGTTCGACATCGTGATCATGGTGCTGATTCTTCTGAACATGATCACGATGATGGTGGAGACGGACGAGCAGCCGCAGCAGATGGAGCGGATCCTCTACAACATCAACCTGGGCTTCATCGTGCTCTTCACCTTCGAGTGCACGCTCAAGATCCTGGCGCTGAGATGCTACTACTTCACCGTGGGCTGGAACATCTTCGACTTTGTGGTGGTCATCCTGTCCATTGTGGGTAAGTCCCGTTTCACTGTGGGTTTAGACCAGGTTTAGTCCTGGTTTAGACCTGGTTTAAACCTGGTTTAGACCTGGTTTAGTCCTGGTTTAGTCCTGGTTTAGTCCTGGTTAAGTCCTGGTTTAGACCTGGTTTAGACCTGGTTTAGTCCTGGTTTAGACCTGGTTTAAACCTGGTTTAGACCTGGTTTAGTCCTGGTTTAGTCCTGGTTTAGTCCTGGTTAAGTCCTGGTTTAGACCTGGTTTAGACCTGGTTTAGTCCTGGTTTAGACCTGGTTTAGACCTGGTTTAAACCTGGTTTAGACCTGGTTTAGTCCTGGTTTAGTCCTGGTTTAGTCCTGGTTAAGTCCTGGTTTAGACCTGG
Organism: Eucyclogobius newberryi; assembly: GCF_026437365.1. Classification (NCBI taxonomy): domain Eukaryota; kingdom Metazoa; phylum Chordata; class Actinopteri; order Gobiiformes; family Gobiidae; genus Eucyclogobius; species Eucyclogobius newberryi. The sequence goes on from NW_027315780.1 coordinate 172,235, forward strand.
TTTAGACCTGGTTTAGTCCTGGTTTAGACCTGGTTTAGACCTGGTTTAGACCTGGTTTAGTCCTGGTTTAGACCTGGTTTAGACCTGGTTTAGTCCTGGTTTAGACCTGGTTTAGTCCTGGTTTAGTCCTGGTTTAGACCTGGTTTAGTCCTGGTTAAGTCCTGGTTTAGACCTGGTTTAGACCTGGTTTAGTCCTGGTTTAGACCTGGTTTAGACCTGGTTTAGACCTGGTTTAGTCCTGGTTTAGACCTGGTTTAGACCTGGTTTAGTCCTGGTTTAGACCTGGTTTAGACCTGGTTTAGTCCTGGTTTAGACCTGGTTTAGACCTGGTTTAGACCTGGTTTAGTCCTGGTTTAGACCTGGTTTAGACCTGGTTTAGACCTGGTTTAGTCCTGGTTTAGTCCTGGTTTAGTCCTGGTTTAGACCTGGTTTAGTCCTGGTTTAGACCTGGTTTAGACCTGGTTTAGTCCTAGTTTAGACCTGGTTTAGTCCTGGTTTAGTCCTGGTTTAGACCTGGTTTAGACCTGGTTTAGTCCTGGTTTAGACCTGGTTTAGTCCTGGTTTAGTCCTGGTTTAGACCTGGTTTAGTCCTGGTTTAGTCCTGGTTTAGACCTGGTTTAGACCTGGTTTAGTCCTGGTTTAGTCCTGGTTTAGTCCTGGTTTAGTCCTGGTTTAGACCTGGTTTAGTCCTGGTTTAGTCCTGGTTTAGACCTGGTTTAGACCTGGTTTAGACCTGGTTTAGTCCTGGTTTAGACCTGGTTTAGTCCTGGTTTAGTCCTGGTTTAGACCTGGTTTAGACCTGGTTTAGTCCTGGTTTAGTCCTGGTTTAGACCTGGTTTAGTCCTGGTTTAGACCTGGTTTAGTCCTGGTTTAGTCCTGGTTTAGACCTGGTTTAGTCCTGGTTTAGACCTGGTTTAGTCCTGGTTTAGTCCTGGTTTAGACCTGGTTTAGACCTGGTTTAGTCCTGGTTTGGACCTGGTTTAGACCTGGTTTAGTCCTGGTTTAGACCTGGTTTAGACCTGGTTTAGACCTGGTTTAGTCCTGGTTTAGACCTGGTTTAGACCTGGTTTAGACCTGGTTTAGTCCTGGTTTAGACCTGGTTTAGTCCTGGTTTAGTCCTGGTTTAGACCTGGTTTAGTCCTGGTTTAGACCTGGTTTAGACCTGGTTTAGTCCTGGTTTAGTCCCCGTTTAGACCTGGTTTAGACCTGGTTTAGTCCTGGTTTGGACCTGGTTTAGACCTGGTTTAGTCCTGGTGTAGACCTGGTTTAGACCTGGTTTAGACCTGGTTTAGTCCTGGTTTAGACCTGGTTTAGACCTGGTTTAGTCCTGGTTTGGACCTGGTTTAGACCTGGTTTAGTCCTGGTTTAGACCTGGTTTAGACCTGGTTTAGACCTGGTTTAGTCCTGGTTTAGTCCTGGTTTAGACCTGGTTTAGTCCTGGTTTAGTCCCCGTTTAGACCTGGTTTAGACTTGGTTTAGTCCTGGTTTAGACCTGGTTTAGACCTGGTTTAGTCCTGGTTTAGACCTGGTTTAGTCCTGGTCTAGACCTGGTTTAGACCTGGTTTAGTCCTGGTTTAGTCATGGTTTAGACCTGGTTTAGACCTGGTTTAGTCCTGGTTTAGACCTGGTTTAGTCCTGGTCTAGACCTGGTTTAGACCTGGTTTAGTCCTGGTTTAGTCATGGTTTAGACCTGGTTTAGTCCTGGTTTAGACCTGGTTTAGTCCTGGTTTGGACCTGGTTTAGACCTGGTTTAGTCCTGGTTTAGTCCTGGTTTAGACCTGGTTTAGACCTGGTTTACACCTGGTTTAGTCCTGGTTTAGTCCTGGTTTAGACCTGGTTTAGACCTGGTTTAGACCTGGTTTAGTCCTGGTTTAGACCTGGTTTAGTCCTGGTTTAGTCCTGGTTTAGTCCTGGTTTAGACCTGGTTTAGTCCTGGTTTAGACCTGGTTTGACCTGGTATAGACCTGGTTTAGACCTGGTTTAGTCCTGGTTTAGTCCCCGTTTAGACCTGGTTTAGTCCTGGTTTGGACCTGGTTTAGACCTGGTTTAGTCCTGGTTTAGACCTGGTTTAGACCTGGTTTAGACCTGGTTTAGACCTGGTTTAGACCTGGTTTAGACCTGGTTTAGTCCTGGTTTGGACCTGGTTTAGACCTGGTTTAGTCCTGGTTTAGACCTGGTTTAGACCTGGTTTAGACCTGGTTTAGACCTGGTTTAGTCCTGGTTTAGTCCTGGTTTTGACCTGGTTTAGACCTGGTTTAGACCTGGTTTAGTCCTGGTTTAGACCTGGTTTAGTCCTGGTTTAGTCCTGGTTTAGTCCTGGTTTAGACCTGGTTTAGTCCTGGTTTAGACCTGGTTTGACCTGGTATAGACCTGGTTTAGACCTGGTTTAGTCCTGGTTTAGTCCCCGTTTAGACCTGGTTTAGACCTGGTTTAGTCCTGGTTTGGACCTGGTTTAGACCTGGTTTAGTCCTGGTTTAGACCTGGTTTAGTCCTGGTTTAGTCCTGGTTTAGTCCCCGTTTAGACCTGGTTTAGACTTGGTTTAGTCCTGGTTTAGACCTGGTTTAGACCTGGTTTAGTCCTGGTTTAGACCTGGTTTAGACCTGGTTTAGTCCTGGTTTAGTCCTGGTTTAGACCTGGTTTAGACCTGGTTTAGACCTGGTTTAGTCCTGGTTTGGACCTGGTTTAGACCTGGTTTAGTCCTGGTTTAGTCCTGGTTTAGACCTGGTTTCGTCCTGGTTTAGTCCTGGTTTAGACCTGGTTTAGACCTGGTTTAGTCCTGGTTTAGTCCTGGTTTAGACCTGGTTTAGTCCTGGTTTAGACCTGGTTTAGACCTGGTTTCGTCCTGGTTTAGTCCCCGTTTAGACCTGGTTTAGACCTGGTTTAGTCCCCGTTTAGACCTGGTTTAGACCTGGTTTAGACCTGGTTTAGACCTGGTTTAGACCTGTTTTAGACCTGTTTTAGACCTGGTTTAGACCTGGTTTAGTCCTGGTTTAGTCCTGGTTTAGACCTGGTTTAGTCCTGGTTTAGTCCCCGTTTAGACCTGGTTTAGACCTGGTTTAGTCCTGGTTTAGACCTGGTTTAGTCCTGGTTTAGACCTGGTTTAGTCCTGGTTTAGTCCCCGTTTAGACCTGGTTTAGACCTGGTTTAGTCCCCGTTTAGACCTGGTTTAGACCTGGTTTAGTCCCCGTTTAGACCTGGTTTAGACCTGGTTTAGACCTGGTTTAGTCCTGGTTTAGTCCTGGTTTAGACCTGGTTTAGACCTGCTTTAGTCCTGGTTTAGTCCTGGTTTAGACCTGGTTTAGACCTGGTTTAGTCCCCGTTTAGACCTGGTTTAGACCTGGTTTAGTCCTGGTTTAGTCCTGGTTTAGACCTGGTTTAGACCTGGTTTAGACCTGGTTTAGTCCTGGTTTAGCCCTGGTTTAGACCTGGTTTAGACCTGGTTTAGACCTGGTATGGACCTGGTTTAGTCCTGCTTTAGTCCTGGTTCGGACCTGGTTTAGTCCTGGTTTAGCCCTGGTTTAGACCTGGTTTAGACCTGGTATAGATCTGGTTTAGACCTGGTATAGATCTGGTTTAGTCCTGGTTTAGTCCTGGTTTAGTCCCCGTTTAGACCTGGTTTAGACCTGGTTTAGTCCCCGTTTAGACCTGGTTTAGACCTGGTTTAGACCTGGTTTAGTCCTGGTTTAGCCCTGGTTTAGACCTGGTTTAGACCTGGTTTAGACCTGGTTTAGTCCTGGTTTAGACCTGGTTTAGACCTGGTTTAGTCCCCGTTTAGACCTGGTTTAGACCTGGTTTAGTCCCCGTTTAGACCTGGTTTAGACCTGGTTTAGACCTGGTTTAGTCCCCGTTTAGACCTGGTTTAGACCTGGTTTAGACCTGGTTTAGACCTGGTTTAGTCCTGGTTTAGCCCGGGTTTAGACCTGGTTTAGACCTGGTTTAGACCTGGTATAGACCTGGTTTAGTCCTGGTTTAGTCCTGGTTTAGACCTGGTTTAGTCCTGGTTTAGTCCCCGTTTAGACCTGGTTTAGACCTGGTTTAGAACTGGTTTAGTCCTGGTTTAGACCTGGTTTAGACCTGGTTTAGTCCTGGTTTAGTCCCCGTTTAGACCTGGTTTAGACCTGGTTTAGTCCTGGTTTAGACCTGGTTTAGTCCTGGTTTAGTCCCCGTTTAGACCTGGTTTAAACCTGGTTTAGACCTGGTTTAGACCTGGTTTAGACCTGGTTTAGTCCTGGTTTAGACCTGGTTTAGACCTGGTTTAGTCCTGGTTTAGACCTGGTTTAGACCTGGTTTAGACCTGGTTTAGTCCTGGTTTAGACCTGGTTTAGACCTGGTTTAGTCCTGGTTTAGACCTGGTTTAGTCCTGGTTTAGACCTGGTTTAGACCTGGTTTAGACCTGGTTTAGACCTGGTTTAGACCTGGTTTAGACCTGGTTTGGACCTGGTTTAGACCTGGTTTAGACCTGGTTTGGACCTGGTTTAGACCTGGTTTAGTCCTGGTTTAGACCTAGTTTAGACCTGGTTTAGTCCCCGTTTAGACCTGGTTTAGACCTGGTTTAGTCCTGGTTTAGACCTGGTTTAGACCTGGTTTAGACCTGGTTTAGTCCTGGTTTAGACCTGGTTTAGACCTGGTTTAGACCTGGTTTAGACCTGGTTTGGACCTGGTTTAGACCTGGTTTAGACCTGGTTTAGACCTGGTTTAGACCTGGTTTAGACCTGGTTTAGTCCTGGTTTAGACCTGGTTTAGACCTGGTTTAGACCTGGTTTAGACCTGGTTTAGACCTGGTTTAGTCCTGGTTTAGACCTGGTTTAGTCCTGGTTTAGACCTGGTTTAGTCCTGGTTTAGACCTGGTTTAGACCTGGTTTAGACCTGGTTTAGACCTGGTTTAGACCTGGTTTAGACCTGGTTTAGTCCTGGTTTAGACCTGGTTTAGACCTGGTTTAGTCCCCGTTTAGACCCGGTTTAGACCTGGTTTAGTCCCCGTTTAGACCTGGTTTAGACCTGGTTTAGACCTGGTTTAGACCTGGTTTAGACCTGGTTTAGACCTGGTTTAGACCTGGTTTGGACCTGGTTTAGACCTGGTTTAGACCTGGTTTAGACCTGGTTTAGACCTGGTTTAGACCTGGTTTAGACCTGGTTTAGACCTGGTTTAGTCCTGGTTTAGTCCTGGTTTGGACCTGGTTTAGACCTGGTTTGGACCTGGTTTAGACCTGGTTTGGACCTGGTTTAGACCTGGTTTAGACCTGGTTTAGACCTGGTTTAGACCTGGTTTAGACCTGGTTTAGACCTGGTTTAGACCTGGTTTGGACCTGGTTTAGACCTGGTTTGGACCTGGTTTAGACCTGGTTTAGACCTGGTTTAGACCTGGTTTAGACCTGGTTTAGACCTGGTTTAGACCTGGTTTAGACCTGGTTTAGACCTGGTTTAGACCTGGTTTAGTCCTGGTTTGGACCTGGTTTAGACCTGGTTTATTCCTGGTTTAGTCCTGGTTTAAACCTGGTTTAGTCCTAGTTTAGACCTGGTTTAGACCTGGTTTAGACCTGGTTTAGACCTGGTTTAGTCCTGGTTTAGTCCTGGTTTGGACCTGGTTTAGACCTGGTTTGGACCTGGTTTAGACCTGGTTTGGACCTGGTTTAGACCTGGTTTAGACCTGGTTTAGACCTGGTTTAGACCTGGTTTAGACCTGGTTTAGACCTGGTTTAGACCTGGTTTGGACCTGGTTTAGACCTGGTTTGGACCTGGTTTAGACCTGGTTTAGACCTGGTTTAGACCTGGTTTAGACCTGGTTTAGACCTGGTTTAGACCTGGTTTAGACCTGGTTTAGACCTGGTTTAGACCTGGTTTAGTCCTGGTTTAGTCCTGGTTTAGACCTGGTTTAGACCTGGTTTAGTCCTAGTTTAGACCTGGTTTAGACCTGGTTTAGTCCTGGTTTAGACCTGGTTTAGACCTGGTTTAGACCTGGTTTAGTCCTGGTTTAGACCTGGTTTAGACCTGGTTTAGACCTGGTTTAGTCCTGGTTTGGACCTGGTTTAGACCTGGTTTAGACCTGGTTTAGTCCTGGTTTGGACCTGGTTTAGACCTGGTTTATTCCTGGTTTAGTCCTGGTTTAAACCTGGTTTAGTCCTAGTTTAGACCTGGTTTAGACCTGGTTTAGACCTGGTTTAGACCTGGTTTAGACCTGTGCTGCTGTCAGTTTGATGCAGGTGATTTACTCCTTATAAGTCCCAGAGGGCAGCACTGATCACCACAGTTACCTTCACCCTCCCCCTCCTCCTCCTCTTAGGACTAAACCAGGTCTAAACCAGGTCTAAACCAGGTCTAAACCAGGACTAAACCAGGTCTAAACCAGGTCTAAACCAGGTCTAAACCAGGACTAAACCAGGTCTAAACCAGGTCTAAACTAGGACTAAACCAGGTCTAAACCAGGTCTAAACTAGGACTAAACCAGGTCTAAACTAGGACCAAACCAGGTCTAAATGTGGACTAAACCAGGTCTAAACCAGGTCTAAACCAGGACTAAACCAGGTCCAAACCAGGTCTAAATGTGGACTAAACCAGGTCTAAACCAGGTCTAAACTAGGACTAAACCAGGTCTAAACTAGGACCAAACCAGGTCTAAATGTGGACTAAACCAGGTCTAAACCAGGTCTAAACCAGGACTAAACCAGGTCCAAACCAGGTCTAAATGTGGACTAAACCAGGTCTAAACCAGGTCTAAACCAGGACTAAACCAGGTCTAAACCAGGTCTAAACCAGGTCTAAACCAGGACTAAACCAGGTCTAAACCAGGTCTAAACCAGGTCTAAACCAGGACTAAACCAGGTCTAAACCAGGTCTAAACTAGGACTAAACCAGGTCTAAACCAGGTCTAAACTAGGACTAAACCAGGTCTAAACTAGGACCAAACCAGGTCTAAATGTGGACTAAACCAGGTCTAAACCAGGTCTAAACCAGGACTAAACCAGGTCCAAACCAGGTCTAAATGTGGACTAAACCAGGTCTAAACCAGGTCTAAACTAGGACTAAACCAGGTCTAAACTAGGACCAAACCAGGTCTAAATGTGGACTAAACCAGGTCTAAACCAGGTCTAAACCAGGACTAAACCAGGTCCAAACCAGGTCTAAATGTGGACTAAACCAGGTCTAAACCAGGTCTAAACCAGGACTAAACCAGGTCCAAACCAGGTCTAAATGTGGACTAAACCAGGTCTAAACCAGGTCTAAACCCGGTCTAAACTAGGACTAAACCAGGACTAAATATGGACCAGCTGTAGGGCGAATGACGCTGAAGTTGAGATAATAGTTTGATAAACGATGTGTTGTTTTAAACGTGAGCGTTGTAAATGTGACAGAGCTGTTGCATTGTGGGAAACGCAGTCCACAGCAGTAACTCATCTGTGACACATAAGTGAGTTATGAAGTCATAAAGACATAGATCAGCTGCAATAGAGAGAGAGGGGCGGGGCTTAGGAGGGGAGGGGCGGGGCTTAGGAGGGGAGGGGCGGGGCTGAAGAGGGGAGGGGGGGACACCAGAGCTGAGGAAGGGTTAGGGGGCGCTCTTCCTCTCACAGACATAGGGTGTCCTCGGGCCAATCACATGGTCCGCCCTCGTGTCCTCGGGCCAATCACATGGTCCGCCCTCGTGTCCTCGGGCCAATCACATGGTCCGCCCTCGTGTCCTCGGGCCAATCACATGGTCCGCCCTTGTGTCCTCGGGCCAATCACATGGTCCGCCCTCGTGTCCTCGGGCCAATCACATGGTCCGCCCTCTTGTCCTCGGGCCAATCACATGGTCCGCCCTCGTGTCCTCGGGCCAATCACATGGTCCGCCCTCGTGTCCTCGGGCCAATCACATGGTCCGCCCTCGTGTCCTCGGGCCAATCACATGGTCCGCCCTCGTGTCCTCGGGCCAATCACATGGTCCGCCCTCGTGTCCTCGGGCCAATCACATGGTCCGCCCTCGTGTCCTCGGGCCAATCACATGGTCCGCCCTCGTGTCCTCGGGCCAATCACATGGTCCGCCCTCGTGTCCTCGGGCCAATCACATGGTCCGCCCTCGTGTCCTCGGGCCAATCACATGGTCCGCCCTCGTGTCCTCGGGCCAATCACATGGTCCGCCCTCGTGTCCTCGGGCCAATCACATGGTCCGCCCTCGTGTCCTCGGGCCAATCACATGGTCCGCCCTCGTGTCCTCGGGCCAATCACATGGTCCGCCCTCGTGTCCTCGGGCCAATCACATGGTCCGCCCTCGTGTCCTCGGGCCAATCACATGGTCCGCCCTCGTGTCCTCGGGCCAATCACATGGTCCGCCCTCTTGTCCTCGGGCCAATCACATGGTCCGCCCTCGTGTCCTCGGGCCAATCACATGGTCCGCCCTCGTGTCCTCGGGCCAATCACATGGTCCGCCCTCTTGTCCTCGGGCCAATCACATGGTCCGCCCTCTTGTCCTCGGGCCAATCACATGGTCCGCCCTCTTGTCCTCGGGCCAATCACATGGTCCGCCCTCGTGTCCTCGGGCCAATCACATGGTCCGCCCTCGTGTCCTCGGGCCAATCACATGGTCCGCCCTCGTGTCCTCGGGCCAATCACATGGTCCGCCCTCGTGTCCTCGGGCCAATCACATGGTCCGCCCTCGTGTCCTCGGGCCAATCACATGGTCCGCCCTCGTGTCCTCGGGCCAATCACATGGTCCGCCCTCGTGTCCTCGGGCCAATCACATGGTCCGCCCTCGTGTCCTCGGGCCAATCACATGGTCCGCCCTCGTGTCCTCGGGCCAATCACATGGTCCGCCCTCGTGTCCTCGGGCCAATCACATGGTCCGCCCTCGTGTCCTCGGGCCAATCACATGGTCCGCCCTCGTGTCCTCGGGCCAATCACATGGTCCGCCCTCGTGTCCTCGGGCCAATCACATGGTCCGCCCTCGTGTCCTCGGGCCAATCACATGGTCCGCCCTCGTGTCCTCGGGCCAATCACATGGTCCGCCCTCGTGTCCTCGGGCCAATCACATGGTCCGCCCTCTTGTCCTCGGGCCAATCACATGGTCCGCCCTCGTGTCCTCGGGCCAATCACATGGTCCGCCCTCGTGTCCTCGGGCCAATCACATGGTCCGCCCTCTTGTCCTCGGGCCAATCACATGGTCCGCCCTCTTGTCCTCGGGCCAATCACATGGTCCGCCCTCTTGTCCTCGGGCCAATCACATGGTCCGCCCTCGTGTCCTCGGGCCAATCACATGGTCCGCCCTCGTGTCCTCGGGCCAATCACATGGTCCGCCCTCGTGTCCTCGGGCCAATCACATGGTCCGCCCTCGTGTCCTCGGGCCAATCACATGGTCCGCCCTCTTGTCCTCGGGCCAATCACATGGTCCGCCCTCGTGTCCTCGGGCCAATCACATGGTCCGCCCTCGTGTCCTCGGGCCAATCACATGGTCCGCCCTCTTGTCCTCGGGCCAATCACATGGTCCGCCCTCTTGTCCTCGGGCCAATCACATGGTCCGCCCTCTTGTCCTCGGGCCAATCACATGGTCCGCCCTCGTGTCCTCGGGCCAATCACATGGTCCGCCCTCGTGTCCTCGGGCCAATCACATGGTCCGCCCTCGTGTCCTCGGGCCAATCACATGGTCCGCCCTCGTGTCCTCGGGCCAATCACGTCGCTCTCTGTTTCAGGCATCGTTCTGGCCGACATCATCGAGAAATACTTTGTCTCTCCGACTCTGTTCCGAGTGATCCGATTGGCTCGTATCGGGCGGATCCTGCGCCTGATCCGTGGCGCTAAAGGCATCCGCACGCTGCTCTTCGCCCTCATGATGTCACTTCCTGCGCTCTTCAACATCGGCCTGCTCCTCTTCCTCGTCATGTTCATCTACGCCATCTTCGGGATGGCCAACTTCGCCTACGTCAAGCGACAGAACGGCATCGACGACATGTTCAACTTCGAGACGTTCGGGAACAGCATGTTGTGTCTGTTCCAGATCACCACGTCTGCCGGTCAGTACCGTCTGTGACCACAGCAACTGACAACACCGTCTGTGACCACAGCAACTGACAACACCGTCTGTGACCACAGCAACTGACAACACCGTCTGTGACCACAGCAACTGACAACACCGTCTGTGACCACAGCAACTGACAACACCGTCTGTGACCACAGCAACTGACAACACCGTCTGTGACCACAGCAACTGACAGTACCGTCTGTGACCACAGCAACTGACAACACCGTCTGTGACCACAGCAACTGACAACACCGTCTGTGACCACAGCAACTGACAGTACCGTCTGTGACCACAGCAACTGACAGTACCGTCTGTGACCACAGCAACTGACAACACCGTCTGTGACCACAGCAACTGACAACACCGTCTGTGACCACAGCAACTGACAACACCGTCTGTGACCACAGCAACTGACAGTACCGTCTGTGACCACAGCAACTGACAACACCGTCTGTGACCACAGCAACTGACAACACCGTCTGTGACCACAGCAACTGACAACACCGTCTGTGACCACAGCAACTGACAGTACCGTCTGTGACCACAGCAACTGACAACACCGTCTGTGACCACAGCAACTGACAACACCGTCTGTGACCACAGCAACTGACAACACCGTCTGTGACCACAGCAACTGACAGTACCGTCTGTGACCACAGCAACTGACATAACCGTCTGTGACCACAGCAACTGACAGTACCGTCTGTGACCACAGCAACTGACAACACCGTCTGTGACCACAGCAACTGACAGTACCGTCTGTGACCACAGCAACTGACAACACCGTCTGTGACCACAGCAACTGACAACACCGTCTGTGACCACAGCAACTGACAACACCGTCTGTGACCACAGCAACTGACAACACCGTCTGTGACCACAGCAACTGACAACACCGTCTGTGACCACAGCAACTGACAACACCGTCTGTGACCACAGCAACTGACAACACCGTCTGTGACCACAGCAACTGACAGTACCGTCTGTGACCACAGCAACTGACATAACCGTCTGTGACCACAGCAACTGACAGTACCGTCTGTGACCACAGCAACTGACAACACCGTCTGTGACCACAGCAACTGACAGTACCGTCTGTGACCACAGCAACTGACAACACCGTCTGTGACCACAGCAACTGACAACACCGTCTGTGACCACAGCAACTGACAACACCGTCTGTGACCACAGCAACTGACAGTACCGTCTGTGACCACAGCAACTGACAACACCGTCTGTGACCACAGCAACTGACAACACCGTCTGTGACCACAGCAACTGACAGTACCGTCTGTGACCACAGCAACTGACAGTACCGTCTGTGACCACAGCAACTGACAACACCGTCTGTGACCACAGCAACTGACAACACCGTCTGTGACCACAGCAACTGACAACACCGTCTGTGACCACAGCAACTGACAGTACCGTCTGTGACCACAGCAACTGACAACACCGTCTGTGACCACAGCAACTGACAACACCGTCTGTGACCACAGCAACTGACAGTACCGTCTGTGACCACAGCAACTGACAGTACCGTCTGTGACCACAGCAACTGACAGTACCGTCTGTGACCACAGCAACTGACAACACCGTCTGTGACCACAGCAACTGACAACACCGTCTGTGACCACAGCAACTGACAGTACCGTCTGTGACCACAGCAACTGACAGTACCGTCTGTGACCACAGCAACTGACAACACCGTCTGTGACCACAGCAACTGACAACACCGTCTGTGACCACAGCAACTGACAACACCGTCTGTGACCACAGCAACTGACAGTACCGTCTGTGACCACAGCAACTGACAGTACCGTCTGTGACCACAGCAACTGACAACACCGTCTGTGACCACAGCAACTGACAACACCGTCTGTGACCACAGCAACTGACAACACCGTCTGTGACCACAGCAACTGACAACACCGTCTGTGACCACAGCAACTGACAGTACCGTCTGTGACCACAGCAACTGACAGTACCGTCTGTGACCACAGCAACTGACAACACCGTCTGTGACCACAGCAACTGACAACACCGTCTGTGACCACAGCAACTGACAACACCGTCTGTGACTACAGCAACTGACAGTACCGTCTGTGACCACAGCAACTGACAGTACCGTCTGTGACCACAGCAACTGACAACACCGTCTGTGACTACAGCAACTGACAGTACCGTCTGTGACCACAGCAACTGACAGTACCGTCTGTGACCACAGCAACTGACAGTACCGTCTGTGACCACAGCAACTGACAGTACCGTCTGTGACCACAGCAACTGACAACACCGTCTGTGACCACAGCAACTGACAACACCGTCTGTGACCACAGCAACTGACAGTACCGTCTGTGACCACAGCAACTGACAGTACCGTCTGTGACCACAGCAACTGACAACACCGTCTGTGACCACAGCAACTGACAGTACCGTCTGTGACCACAGCAACTGACAACACCGTCTGTGACCACAGCAACTGACAACACCGTCTGTGACCACAGCAACTGACAACACCGTCTGTGACCACAGCAACTGACAACACCGTCTGTGACCACAGCAACTGACAGTACCGTCTGTGACCACAGCAACTGACAGTACCGTCTGTGACCACAGCAACTGACAACACCGTCTGTGACCACAGCAACTGACAACACCGTCTGTGACCACAGCAACTGACAACACCGTCTGTGACCACAGCAACTGACAGTACCGTCTGTGACCACAGCAACTGACAACACCGTCTGTGACCACAGCAACTGACAACACCGTCTGTGACCACAGCAACTGACAACACCGTCTGTGACCACAGCAACTGACAACACCGTCTGTGACCACAGCAACTGACAGTACCGTCTGTGACCACAGCAACTGACAGTACCGTCTGTGACCACAGCAACTGACAGTACCGTCTGTGACCACAGCAACTGACAACACCGTCTGTGACCACAGCAACTGACAGTACCGTCTGTGACCACAGCAACTGACAGTACCGTCTGTGACCACAGCAACTGACAGTACCGTCTGTGACCACAGCAACTGACAGTACCGTCTGTGACCACAGCAACTGACAACACCGTCTGTGACCACAGCAACTGACAACACCGTCTGTGACCACAGCAACTGACAACACCGTCTGTGACCACAGCAACTGACAACACCGTCTGTGACCACAGCAACTGACAACACCGTCTGTGACCACAGCAACTGACAACACCGTCTGTGACTACAGCAACTGACAACACCGTCTGTGACCACAGCAACTGACAACACCGTCTGTGACCACAGCAACTGACAACACCGTCTGTGACCACAGCAACTGACAGTACCGTCTGTGACCACAGCAACTGACAGTACCGTCTGTGACCACAGCAACTGACAACACCGTCTGTGACCACAGCAACTGACAACACCGTCTGTGACCACAGCAACTGACAACACCGTCTGTGACCACAGCAACTGACAACACCGTCTGTGACCACAGCAACTGACAACACCGTCTGTGACCACAGCAACTGACAGTACCGTCTGTGACCACAGCAACTGACAGTACCGTCTGTGACCACAGCAACTGACAGTGCCGTCTGTGACCACAGCAACTGACAACACCGTCTGTGACCACAGCAACTGACAACACCGTCTGTGACCACAGCAACTGACAACACCGTCTGTGACCACAGCAACTGACAACACCGTCTGTGACCACAGCAACTGATAGTACCGTCTGTGACCACAGCAACTGACAACACCGTCTGTGACCACAGCAACTGACAACACCGTCTGTGACCACAGCAACTGACAACACCGTCTGTGACCACAGCAACTGACAGTACCGTCTGTGACCACAGCAACTGACAACACCGTCTGTGACCACAGCAACTGACAACACCGTCTGTGACTACAGCAACTGACAACACCGTCTGTGACCACAGCAACTGACAACACCGTCTGTGACCACAGCAACTGACAGTACCGTCTGTGACCACAGCAACTGACAGTACCGTCTGTGACCACAGCAACTGACAGTACCGTCTGTGACCACAGCAACTGACAACACCGTCTGTGACCACAGCAACTGACAACACCGTCTGTGACTACAGCAACTGACAACACCGTCTGTGACCACAGCAACTGACAACACCGTCTGTGACCACAGCAACTGACAACACCGTCTGTGACTACAGCAACTGACAACACCGTCTGTGACCACAGCAACTGACAACACCGTCTGTGACCACAGCAACTGACAACACCGTCTGTGACCACAGCAACTGACAACACCGTCTGTGACCACAGCAACTGACAACACCGTCTGTGACCACAGCAACTGACAACACCGTCTGTGACCACAGCAACTGACAACACCGTCTGTGACTACAGCAACTGACAACACCGTCTGTGACCACAGCAACTGACAACACCGTCTGTGACCACAGCAACTGACAACACCGTCTGTGACTACAGCAACTGACAACACCGTCTGTGACCACAGCAACTGACAACACCGTCTGTGACCACAGCAACTGACGGTACCGTCTGTGACCACAGCAACTGACAGTACCGTCTGTGACCACAGCAACTGACAGTACCGTCTGTGACCACAGCAACTGACAACACCGTCTGTGACCACAGCAACTGACAACACCGTCTGTGACCACAGCAACTGACAACACCGTCTGTGACCACAGCAACTGACAACACCGTCTGTGACCACAGCAACTGACAGTACCGTCTGTGACCACAGCAACTGACAACACCGTCTGTGACCACAGCAACTGACAACACCGTCTGTGACCACAGCAACTGACAACACCGTCTGTGACCACAGCAACTGACAGTACCGTCTGTGACCACAGCAACTGACAACACCGTCTGTGACCACAGCAACTGACAACACCGTCTGTGACTACAGCAACTGACAACACCGTCTGTGACCACAGCAACTGACAACACCGTCTGTGACCACAGCAACTGACAGTACCGTCTGTGACCACAGCAACTGACAGTACCGTCTGTGACCACAGCAACTGACAGTACCGTCTGTGACCACAGCAACTGACAACACCGTCTGTGACCACAGCAACTGACAACACCGTCTGTGACTACAGCAACTGACAACACCGTCTGTGACCACAGCAACTGACATAACCGTCTGTGACCACAGCAACTGACATAACCGTCTGTGACCACAGCAACTGACATAACCGTCTGTGACCACAGCAACTGACAGTACCGTCTGTGACCACAGCAACTGACAACCGTCTGTGACCACAGCAACTGACATAACCGTCTGTGACCACAGCAACTGACATAACCGTCTGTGACCACAGCAACTGACAGTACCGTCTGTGACCACAGCAACTGACAACACCGTCTGTGACCACAGCAACTGACATAACCGTCTGTGACCACAGCAACTGACATAACCGTCTGTGACCACAGCAACTTACAGTACCGTCTGTGACCACAGCAACTGACAACACCGTCTGTGACCACAGCAACTGACAGTACCGTCTGTGACCACAGCAACTGACAACACCGTCTGTGACCACAGCAACTGACAACACCGTCTGTGACCACAGCAACTGACAACACCGTCTGTGACCACAGCAACTGACAACACCGTCTGTGACCACAGCAACTGACAGTACCGTCTGTGACCACAGCAACTGACAGTACCGTCTGTGACCACAGCAACTGACAGTACCGTCTGTGACCACAGCAACTGACAACACCGTCTGTGACCACAGCAACTGACAACACCGTCTGTGACCACAGCAACTGACAACACCGTCTGTGACCACAGCAACTGACAACACCGTCTGTGACCACAGCAACTGACACAACCGTCTGTGACCACAGCAACTGACATAACCGTCTGTGACCACAGCAACTGACAGTACCGTCTGTGACCACAGCAACTGACATAACCGTCTGTGACCACAGCAACTGACATAACCGTCTGTGACCACAGCAACTGACAGTACCGTCTGTGACCACAGCAACTGACAGTACCGTCTGTGACCACAGCAACTGACAACACCGTCTGTGACCACAGCAACTGACAACACCGTCTGTGACTACAGCAACTGACAACACCGTCTGTGACCACAGCAACTGACAACACCGTCTGTGACCACAGCAACTGACAACACCGTCTGTGACCACAGCAACTGACAGTACCGTCTGTGACCACAGCAACTGACAGTACCGTCTGTGACCACAGCAACTGACAGTACCGTCTGTGACCACAGCAACTGACAACACCGTCTGTGACCACAGCAACTGACAACACCGTCTGTGACCACAGCAACTGACAACACCGTCTGTGACCACAGCAACTGACAACACCGTCTGTGACCACAGCAACTGACACAACCGTCTGTGACCACAGCAACTGACATAACCGTCTGTGACCACAGCAACTGACAGTACCGTCTGTGACCACAGCAACTGACATAACCGTCTGTGACCACAGCAACTGACATAACCGTCTGTGACCACAGCAACTGACAGTACCGTCTGTGACCACAGCAACTGACAGTACCGTCTGTGACCACAGCAACTGACAACACCGTCTGTGACCACAGCAACTGACAACACCGTCTGTGACTACAGCAACTGACAACACCGTCTGTGACCACAGCAACTGACAACACCGTCTGTGACCACAGCAACTGACAGTACCGTCTGTGACCACAGCAACTGACAACACCGTCTGTGACCACAGCAACTGACAACACCGTCTGTGACCACAGCAACTGACAACACCGTCTGTGACCACAGCAATTGACAACACCGTCTGTGACCACAGCAACTGACAGTACCGTCTGTGACCACAGCAACTGACAACACCGTCTGTGACCACAGCAACTGACAGTACCGTCTGTGACCACAGCAACTGACAACACCGTCTGTGACCACAGCAACTGACAACACCGTCTGTGACCACAGCAACTGACAACACCGTCTGTGACCACAGCAACTGACAGTACCGTCTGTGACCACAGCAACTGACAACACCGTCTGTGACCACAGCAACTGACAACACCGTCTGTGACCACAGCAACTGACAACACCGTCTGTGACTACAGCAACTGACAACACCGTCTGTGACCACAGCAACTGACAACACCGTCTGTGACCACAGCAACTGACAGTACCGTCTGTGACCACAGCAACTGACAACACCGTCTGTGACCACAGCAACTGACAACACCGTCTGTGACCACAGCAACTGACAACACCGTCTGTGACCACAGCAACTGACAGTACCGTCTGTGACCACAGCAACTGACAACACCGTCTGTGACCACAGCAACTGACAACACCGTCTGTGACTACAGCAACTGACAACACCGTCTGTGACCACAGCAACTGACAACACCGTCTGTGACCACAGCAACTGACAGTACCGTCTGTGACCACAGCAACTGACAGTACCGTCTGTGACCACAGCAACTGACAGTACCGTCTGTGACCACAGCAACTGACAACACCGTCTGTGACCACAGCAACTGACAACACCGTCTGTGACTACAGCAACTGACAACACCGTCTGTGACCACAGCAACTGACAACACCGTCTGTGACCACAGCAACTGACAACACCGTCTGTGACTACAGCAACTGACAACACCGTCTGTGACCACAGCAACTGACAACACCGTCTGTGACTACAGCAACTGACAACACCGTCTGTGACCACAGCAACTGACAACACCGTCTGTGACCACAGCAACTGACAACACCGTCTGTGACCACAGCAACTGACAACACCGTCTGTGACCACAGCAACTGACAACACCGTCTGTGACCACAGCAACTGACAACACCGTCTGTGACCACAGCAACTGACAACACCGTCTGTGACTACAGCAACTGACAACACCGTCTGTGACCACAGCAACTGACAACACCGTCTGTGACCACAGCAACTGACAGTACCGTCTGTGACCACAGCAACTGACAACACCGTCTGTGACCACAGCAACTGACAGTACCGTCTGTGACCACAGCAACTGACAGTACCGTCTGTGACCACAGCAATTGACAACACCGTCTGTGACCACAGCAACTGACAACACCGTCTGTGACCACAGCAACTGACAACACCGTCTGTGACCACAGCAACTGACACCACCGTCTGTGACCACAGCAACTGACAACACCGTCTGTGACCACAGCAACTGACAGTACCGTCTGTGACCACAGCAACTGACAGTACCGTCTGTGACCACAGCAACTGACAACACCGTCTGTGACCACAGCAACTGACAACACCGTCTGTGACCACAGCAACTGACAACACCGTCTGTGACCACAGCAACTGACAACACCGTCTGTGACCACAGCAACTGACAACACCGTCTGTGACCACAGCAACTGACAACACCGTCTGTGACCACAGCAACTGACAACACCGTCTGTGACCACAGCAACTGACAACACCGTCTGTGACCACAGCAACTGACAGTACCGTCTGTGACCACAGCAACTGACAACACCGTCTGTGACCACAGCAACTGACAACACCGTCTGTGACCACAGCAACTGACAACACCGTCTGTGACTACAGCAACTGAGAACACCGTCTGTGACCACAGCAACTGACAGTACCGTCTGTGACCACAGCAACTGACAGTACCGTCTGTGACCACAGCAACTGACAGTACCGTCTGTGACCACAGCAACTGACAACACCGTCTGTGACCACAGCAACTGACAACACCGTCTGTGACCACAGCAACTGACAACACCGTCTGTGACCACAGCAACTGACAGTACCGTCTGTGACCACAGCAACTGACAGTACCGTCTGTGACCACAGCAACTGACAGTACCGTCTGTGACCACAGCAACTGACAACACCGTCTGTGACCACAGCAACTGACAACACCGTCTGTGACTACAGCAACTGACAACACCGCCTGTGACCACAGCAACTGACAACACCGTCTGTGACTACAGCAACTGACAGTACCGTCTGTGACCACAGCAACTGACATAACCGTCTGTGACCACAGCAACTGACATAACCGTCTGTGACCACAGCAACTGACATAACCGTCTGTGACCACAGCAACTGACAGTACCGTCTGTGACCACAGCAACTGACATAACCGTCTGTGACCACAGCAACTGACATAACCGTCTGTGACCACAGCAACTGACAGTACCGTCTGTGACCACAGCAACTGACATAACCGTCTGTGACCACAGCAACTGACAGTACCGTCTGTGACCACAGCAACTGACATAACCGTCTGTGACCACAGCAACTGACAGTACCGTCTGTGACCACAGCAACTGACAACACCGTCTGTGACCACAGCAACTGACAACACCGTCTGTGACCACAGCAACTGACAGTACCGTCTGTGACCACAGCAACTGATAGTACCGTCTGTGACCACAGCAACTGACAACACCGTCTGTTACCACAGCAACTGACAACACCGTCTGTGACCACAGCAACTGACAACACCGTCTGTGACCACAGCAACTGACAGTACCGTCTGTGACCACAGCAACTGACAGTACCGTCTGTGACCACAGCAACTGACAGTACCGTCTGTGACCACAGCAACTGACAGTACCGTCTGTGACCACAGCAACTGACAACACCGTCTGTGACCACAGCAACTGACAACACCGTCTGTGACCACAGCAACTGACAACACCGTCTGTGACCACAGCAACTGACAGTACCGTCTGTGACCACAGCAACTGATAGTACCGTCTGTGACCACAGCAACTGACAACACCGTCTGTGACTACAGCAACTGACAACACCGTCTGTGACCACAGCAACTGACAACACCGTCTGTGACCACAGCAACTGACAACACCGTCTGTGACCACAGCAACTGACAGTACCGTCTGTGACCACAGCAACTGACAACACCGTCTGTGACCACAGCAACTGACAACACCGTCTGTGACCACAGCAACTGACAACACCGTCTGTGACCACAGCAACTGACAACACCGTCTGTGACCACAGCAACTGACAACACCGTCTGTGACCACAGCAACAGACAACACCGTCTGTGACTACAGCAACTGACAACACCGTCTGTGACCACAGCAACTGACAACACCGTCTGTGACCACAGCAACTGACAGTACCGTCTGTGACCACAGCAACTGATAGTACCGTCTGTGACCACAGCAACTGACAACACCGTCTGTTACCACAGCAACTGACAACACCGTCTGTGACCACAGCAACTGACAACACCGTCTGTGACCACAGCAACTGACAGTACCGTCTGTGACCACAGCAACTGACAGTACCGTCTGTGACCACAGCAACTGACAGTACCGTCTGTGACCACAGCAACTGACAGTACCGTCTGTGACCACAGCAACTGACAACACCGTCTGTGACCACAGCAACTGACAACACCGTCTGTGACCACAGCAACTGACAACACCGTCTGTGACCACAGCAACTGACAGTACCGTCTGTGACCACAGCAACTGATAGTACCGTCTGTGACCACAGCAACTGACAACACCGTCTGTGACTACAGCAACTGACAACACCGTCTGTGACCACAGCAACTGACAACACCGTCTGTGACCACAGCAACTGACAACACCGTCTGTGACCACAGCAACTGACAGTACCGTCTGTGACCACAGCAACTGACAACACCGTCTGTGACCACAGCAACTGACAACACCGTCTGTGACCACAGCAACTGACAACACCGTCTGTGACCACAGCAACTGACAACACCGTCTGTGACCACAGCAACTGACAACACCGTCTGTGACCACAGCAACAGACAACACCGTCTGTGACTACAGCAACTGACAACACCGTCTGTGACCACAGCAACTGACAACACCGTCTGTGACCACAGCAACTGACAACACCGTCTGTGACTACAGCAACTGACAACACCGTCTGTGACCACAGCAACTGACAACACCGTCTGTGACCACAGCAACTGACAGTACCGTCTGTGACCACAGCAACTGACAGTACCGTCTGTGACCACAGCAACTGACAGTACCGTCTGTGACCACAGCAACTGACAGTACCGTCTGTGACCACAGCAATTGACAACACCGTCTGTGACCACAGCAACTGACAACACCGTCTGTGACCACAGCAACTGACAACACCGTCTGTGACCACAGCAACTGACACCACCGTCTGTGACCACAGCAACTGACAACACCGTCTGTGACCACAGCAACTGACAGTACCGTCTGTGACCACAGCAACTGACAGTACCGTCTGTGACCACAGCAACTGACAGTACCGTCTGTGACCACAGCAACTGACAACACCGTCTGTGACCACAGCAACTGACAGTACCGTCTGTGACCACAGCAACTGACAACACCGTCTGTGACCACAGCAACTGACAGTACCGTCTGTGACCACAGCAACTGACAGTACCGTCTGTGACCACAGCAACTGACAGTACCGTCTGTGACCACAGCAACTGACAGTACCGTCTGTGACCACAGCAATTGACAACACCGTCTGTGACCACAGCAACTGACAACACCGTCTGTGACCACAGCAACTGACAACACCGTCTGTGACTACAGCAACTGACAACACCGCCTGTGACCACAGCAACTGACAACACCGTCTGTGACTACAGCAACTGACAGTACCGTCTGTGACCACAGCAACTGACATAACCGTCTGTGACCACAGCAACTGACATAACCGTCTGTGACCACAGCAACTGACATAACCGTCTGTGACCACAGCAACTGACATAACCGTCTGTGACCACAGCAACTGACAGTACCGTCTGTGACCACAGCAACTGACAACCGTCTGTGACCACAGCAACTGACATAACCGTCTGTGACCACAGCAACTGACATAACCGTCTGTGACCACAGCAACTGACAGTACCGTCTGTGACCACAGCAACTGACAACACCGTCTGTGACCACAGCAACTGACATAACCGTCTGTGACCACAGCAACTGACATAACCGTCTGTGACCACAGCAACTTACAGTACCGTCTGTGACCACAGCAACTGACAACACCGTCTGTGACCACAGCAACTGACAGTACCGTCTGTGACCACAGCAACTGACAACACCGTCTGTGACCACAGCAACTGACAACACCGTCTGTGACCACAGCAACTGACAACACCGTCTGTGACCACAGCAACTGACAACACCGTCTGTGACCACAGCAACTGACAACACCGTCTGTGACCACAGCAACTGACAGTACCGTCTGTGACCACAGCAACTGACAGTACCGTCTGTGACCACAGCAACTGACAGTACCGTCTGTGACCACAGCAACTGACAACACCGTCTGTGACCACAGCAACTGACAACACCGTCTGTGACCACAGCAACTGACAACACCGTCTGTGACCACAGCAACTGACAACACCGTCTGTGACCACAGCAACTGACACAACCGTCTGTGACCACAGCAACTGACATAACCGTCTGTGACCACAGCAACTGACAGTACCGTCTGTGACCACAGCAACTGACATAACCGTCTGTGACCACAGCAACTGACATAACCGTCTGTGACCACAGCAACTGACAGTACCGTCTGTGACCACAGCAACTGACATAACCGTCTGTGACCACAGCAACTGACAGTACCGTCTGTGACCACAGCAACTGACAACACCGTCTGTGACCACAGCAACTGACATAACCGTCTGTGACCACAGCAACTGACATAACCGTCTGTGACCACAGCAACTTACAGTACCGTCTGTGACCACAGCAACTGACAACACCGTCTGTGACCACAGCAACTGACAGTACCGTCTGTGACCACAGCAACTGACAACACCGTCTGTGACCACAGCAACTGACAACACCGTCTGTGACCACAGCAACTGACAACACCGTCTGTGACCACAGCAACTGACAACACCGTCTGTGACCACAGCAACTGACAGTACCGTCTGTGACCACAGCAACTGACAGTACCGTCTGTGACCACAGCAACTGACAGTACCGTCTGTGACCACAGCAACTGACAACACCGTCTGTGACCACAGCAACTGACAACACCGTCTGTGACCACAGCAACTGACAACACCGTCTGTGACCACAGCAACTGACAACACCGTCTGTGACCACAGCAACTGACACAACCGTCTGTGACCACAGCAACTGACATAACCGTCTGTGACCACAGCAACTGACAGTACCGTCTGTGACCACAGCAACTGACATAACCGTCTGTGACCACAGCAACTGACATAACCGTCTGTGACCACAGCAACTGACAGTACCGTCTGTGACCACAGCAACTGACAGTACCGTCTGTGACCACAGCAACTGACAACACCGTCTGTGACCACAGCAACTGACAACACCGTCTGTGACTACAGCAACTGACAACACCGTCTGTGACCACAGCAACTGACAACACCGTCTGTGACTACAGCAACTGACAGTACCGTCTGTGACCACAGCAACTGACATAACCGTCTGTGACCACAGCAACTGACATAACCGTCTGTGACCACAGCAACTGACATAACCGTCTGTGACCACAGCAACTGACAGTACCGTCTGTGACCACAGCAACTGACATAACCGTCTGTGACCACAGCAACTGACATAACCGTCTGTGACCACAGCAACTGACAGTACCGTCTGTGACCACAGCAACTGACATAACCGTCTGTGACCACAGCAACTGACAGTACCGTCTGTGACCACAGCAACTGACATAACCGTCTGTGACCACAGCAACTGACAGTACCGTCTGTGACCACAGCAACTGACAACACCGTCTGTGACCACAGCAACTGACAACACCGTCTGTGACCACAGCAACTGACAGTACCGTCTGTGACCACAGCAACTGATAGTACCGTCTGTGACCACAGCAACTGACAACACCGTCTGTTACCACAGCAACTGACAACACCGTCTGTGACCACAGCAACTGACAACACCGTCTGTGACCACAGCAACTGACAGTACCGTCTGTGACCACAGCAACTGACAGTACCGTCTGTGACCACAGCAACTGACAGTACCGTCTGTGACCACAGCAACTGACAGTACCGTCTGTGACCACAGCAACTGACAACACCGTCTGTGACCACAGCAACTGACAACACCGTCTGTGACCACAGCAACTGACAACACCGTCTGTGACCACAGCAACTGACAGTACCGTCTGTGACCACAGCAACTGATAGTACCGTCTGTGACCACAGCAACTGACAACACCGTCTGTGACTACAGCAACTGACAACACCGTCTGTGACCACAGCAACTGACAACACCGTCTGTGACCACAGCAACTGACAACACCGTCTGTGACCACAGCAACTGACAGTACCGTCTGTGACCACAGCAACTGACAACACCGTCTGTGACCACAGCAACTGACAACACCGTCTGTGACCACAGCAACTGACAACACCGTCTGTGACCACAGCAACTGACAACACCGTCTGTGACCACAGCAACTGACAACACCGTCTGTGACCACAGCAACAGACAACACCGTCTGTGACTACAGCAACTGACAACACCGTCTGTGACCACAGCAACTGACAACACCGTCTGTGACCACAGCAACTGACAGTACCGTCTGTGACCACAGCAACTGATAGTACCGTCTGTGACCACAGCAACTGACAACACCGTCTGTTACCACAGCAACTGACAACACCGTCTGTGACCACAGCAACTGACAACACCGTCTGTGACCACAGCAACTGACAGTACCGTCTGTGACCACAGCAACTGACAGTACCGTCTGTGACCACAGCAACTGACAGTACCGTCTGTGACCACAGCAACTGACAGTACCGTCTGTGACCACAGCAACTGACAACACCGTCTGTGACCACAGCAACTGACAACACCGTCTGTGACCACAGCAACTGACAACACCGTCTGTGACCACAGCAACTGACAGTACCGTCTGTGACCACAGCAACTGATAGTACCGTCTGTGACCACAGCAACTGACAACACCGTCTGTGACTACAGCAACTGACAACACCGTCTGTGACCACAGCAACTGACAACACCGTCTGTGACCACAGCAACTGACAACACCGTCTGTGACCACAGCAACTGACAGTACCGTCTGTGACCACAGCAACTGACAACACCGTCTGTGACCACAGCAACTGACAACACCGTCTGTGACCACAGCAACTGACAACACCGTCTGTGACCACAGCAACTGACAACACCGTCTGTGACCACAGCAACTGACAACACCGTCTGTGACCACAGCAACAGACAACACCGTCTGTGACTACAGCAACTGACAACACCGTCTGTGACCACAGCAACTGACAACACCGTCTGTGACCACAGCAACTGACAACACCGTCTGTGACTACAGCAACTGACAACACCGTCTGTGACCACAGCAACTGACAACACCGTCTGTGACCACAGCAACTGACAGTACCGTCTGTGACCACAGCAACTGACAGTACCGTCTGTGACCACAGCAACTGACAGTACCGTCTGTGACCACAGCAACTGACAGTACCGTCTGTGACCACAGCAATTGACAACACCGTCTGTGACCACAGCAACTGACAACACCGTCTGTGACCACAGCAACTGACAACACCGTCTGTGACCACAGCAACTGACACCACCGTCTGTGACCACAGCAACTGACAACACCGTCTGTGACCACAGCAACTGACAGTACCGTCTGTGACCACAGCAACTGACAGTACCGTCTGTGACCACAGCAACTGACAGTACCGTCTGTGACCACAGCAACTGACAACACCGTCTGTGACCACAGCAACTGACAGTACCGTCTGTGACCACAGCAACTGACAACACCGTCTGTGACCACAGCAACTGACAGTACCGTCTGTGACCACAGCAACTGACAGTACCGTCTGTGACCACAGCAACTGACAGTACCGTCTGTGACCACAGCAACTGACAGTACCGTCTGTGACCACAGCAATTGACAACACCGTCTGTGACCACAGCAACTGACAACACCGTCTGTGACCACAGCAACTGACAACACCGTCTGTGACTACAGCAACTGACAACACCGCCTGTGACCACAGCAACTGACAACACCGTCTGTGACTACAGCAACTGACAGTACCGTCTGTGACCACAGCAACTGACATAACCGTCTGTGACCACAGCAACTGACATAACCGTCTGTGACCACAGCAACTGACATAACCGTCTGTGACCACAGCAACTGACATAACCGTCTGTGACCACAGCAACTGACAGTACCGTCTGTGACCACAGCAACTGACAACCGTCTGTGACCACAGCAACTGACATAACCGTCTGTGACCACAGCAACTGACATAACCGTCTGTGACCACAGCAACTGACAGTACCGTCTGTGACCACAGCAACTGACAACACCGTCTGTGACCACAGCAACTGACATAACCGTCTGTGACCACAGCAACTGACATAACCGTCTGTGACCACAGCAACTTACAGTACCGTCTGTGACCACAGCAACTGACAACACCGTCTGTGACCACAGCAACTGACAGTACCGTCTGTGACCACAGCAACTGACAACACCGTCTGTGACCACAGCAACTGACAACACCGTCTGTGACCACAGCAACTGACAACACCGTCTGTGACCACAGCAACTGACAACACCGTCTGTGACCACAGCAACTGACAACACCGTCTGTGACCACAGCAACTGACAGTACCGTCTGTGACCACAGCAACTGACAGTACCGTCTGTGACCACAGCAACTGACAGTACCGTCTGTGACCACAGCAACTGACAACACCGTCTGTGACCACAGCAACTGACAACACCGTCTGTGACCACAGCAACTGACAACACCGTCTGTGACCACAGCAACTGACAACACCGTCTGTGACCACAGCAACTGACACAACCGTCTGTGACCACAGCAACTGACATAACCGTCTGTGACCACAGCAACTGACAGTACCGTCTGTGACCACAGCAACTGACATAACCGTCTGTGACCACAGCAACTGACATAACCGTCTGTGACCACAGCAACTGACAGTACCGTCTGTGACCACAGCAACTGACATAACCGTCTGTGACCACAGCAACTGACAGTACCGTCTGTGACCACAGCAACTGACAACACCGTCTGTGACCACAGCAACTGACATAACCGTCTGTGACCACAGCAACTGACATAACCGTCTGTGACCACAGCAACTTACAGTACCGTCTGTGACCACAGCAACTGACAACACCGTCTGTGACCACAGCAACTGACAGTACCGTCTGTGACCACAGCAACTGACAACACCGTCTGTGACCACAGCAACTGACAACACCGTCTGTGACCACAGCAACTGACAACACCGTCTGTGACCACAGCAACTGACAACACCGTCTGTGACCACAGCAACTGACAGTACCGTCTGTGACCACAGCAACTGACAGTACCGTCTGTGACCACAGCAACTGACAGTACCGTCTGTGACCACAGCAACTGACAACACCGTCTGTGACCACAGCAACTGACAACACCGTCTGTGACCACAGCAACTGACAACACCGTCTGTGACCACAGCAACTGACAACACCGTCTGTGACCACAGCAACTGACACAACCGTCTGTGACCACAGCAACTGACATAACCGTCTGTGACCACAGCAACTGACAGTACCGTCTGTGACCACAGCAACTGACATAACCGTCTGTGACCACAGCAACTGACATAACCGTCTGTGACCACAGCAACTGACAGTACCGTCTGTGACCACAGCAACTGACAGTACCGTCTGTGACCACAGCAACTGACAACACCGTCTGTGACCACAGCAACTGACAACACCGTCTGTGACTACAGCAACTGACAACACCGTCTGTGACCACAGCAACTGACAACACCGTCTGTGACCACAGCAACTGACAACACCGTCTGTGACCACAGCAACTGACAGTACCGTCTGTGACTACAGCAACTGACAACACCGTCTGTGACCACAGCAACTGACAGTACCGTCTGTGACCACAGCAACTGACAGTACCGTCTGTGACCACAGCAACTGACAGTACCGTCTGTGTCCACAGCAACTGACAACACCGTCTGTGACCATAGCAACTGACAGTACCGTCTGTGACCACAGCAACTGACAACTGACACATTCAGTCATTTAATATTCAGACTTTTTGTCTTTAATGTGTTTTTGAGGTTTGATCAGAAACTTGACTTTTCTCTAGTTTAGCTTTTGTCACATTTTCAGATCCATACACAGTAAAGACCTAAACTCGGGCGTGTCCTTGTTTATCTCTGGTTTATCTCTGCTTTGTCTCACGTTTGTCTCTGGTTTGTCTCTGTTTTATCTCTGGTTTGTCTCTGCTTTATCTCATGTTTATCTCACGTTTGTCTCTGGTTTGTCTCTGTTTTGTCTCTGCTTTATCTCTGGTTTGTCTCACGTTTGTCTCTGTTTTGTCTCTGCTTTATCTCTGGTTTGTCTCACGTTTATCTCTGGTTTATCTCACGTTTGTCTCTGGTTTGTCTCTGGTTTGTCTCACGTTTGTCTCTGTTTTGTCTCTGCTTTATCTCTGGTTTGTCTCACGTTTATCTCTGGTTTATCTCACGTTTGTCTCTGGTTTGTCTCTGGTTTGTCTCACGTTTGTCTCTGGTTTATCTCACGTTTATCTCACGTTTATCTCTGCTTTGTCTCACGTTTGTCTCTGGTTTGTCTCTGGTTTGTCTCTGGTTTGTCTCTGGTTTATCTCACGTTTATCTCTGGTTTATCTCACGTTTATCTCACGTTTATCTCTGGTTTATTTCACGTTTATCTCACGTTTATCTCACGTTTATCTCTGGTTTATCTCACGTTTATCTCACGTTTGTCTCTGGTTTATCTCACGTTTATCTCACGTTTATCTCTGGTTTATCTCACGTTTATCTCTGGTTTATCTCACGTTTGTCTCTGGTTTATCTCTGCTTTATCTCTGTTTTGTCTCTGGTTTATCTCACGTTTATCTCACGTTTATCTCTGGTTTATCTCACGTTTATCTCTGGTTTATCTCACGTTTATCTCTGGTTTATCTCACGTTTATCTCTGGTTTATCTCACGTTTGTCTCTGGTTTGTCTCTGGTTTATCTCTGCTTTGTCTCTGCTTTGTCTCTGTTTTGTCTCTGCTTTGTCTCTGTTTTGTCTCTGGTTTGTCTCTGGTTTGTCTCTGCTTTGTCTCACGTTTGTCTCTGCTTTGTCTCTGGTTTGTCTCTGGTTTGTCTCTGCTTTATCTCACGTTTGTCTCTGCTTTATCTCTGCTTTGTCTCACGTTTATCTCACGTTTATCTCACGTTTATCTCACGTTTATCTCTGGTTTATCTCTGCTTTGTCTCTGCTTTGTCTCTGGTTTGTCTCTGGTTTGTCTCTGGTTTATCTCACGTTTATCTCTGGTTTATCTCTGGTTTGTCTCTGGTTTATCTCACGTTTATCTCTGGTTTATCTCTGGTTTGTCTCTGGTTTATCTCACGTTTGTCTCTGGTTTGTCTCTGCTTTATCTCACGTTTATCTCACGTTTGTCTCACGTTTGTCTCACGTTTGTCTCTGGTTTGTCTCTGGTTTGTCTCTGGTTTGTCTCACGTTTATCTCTGGTTTGTCTCTGGTTTATCTCACGTTTGTCTCACGTTTGTCTCACGTTTGTCTCTGGTTTGTCTCTGGTTTGTCTCTGGTTTGTCTCACGTTTATCTCTGGTTTGTCTCTGGTTTATCTCACGTTTGTCTCACGTTTGTCTCACGTTTGTCTCTGGTTTGTCTCTGGTTTGTCTCTGGTTTGTCTCACGTTTGTCTCTGGTTTGTCTCTGCTTTATCTCATGTTTATCTCACGTTTGTCTCTGCTTTGTCTCACGTTTGTCTCTGGTTTATCTCTGGTTTGTCTCTGCTTTATCTCACGTTTGTCTCACGTTTGTCTCTGGTTTATCTCTGGTTTGTCTCTGGTTTGTCTCTGGTTTGTCTCACGTTTGTCTCTGGTTTATCTCTGGTTTGTCTCTGCTTTATCTCACGTTTGTCTCACGTTTGTCTCTGGTTTATCTCTGGTTTGTCTCTGGTTTGTCTCTGGTTTGTCTCACGTTTGTCTCTGGTTTGTCTCTGCTTTATCTCACGTTTATCTCACGTTTGTCTCACGTTTGTCTCTGCTTTATCTCACGTTTGTCTCACGTTTGTCTCTGGTTTGTCTCACGTTTGTCTCTGGTTTGTCTCACGTTTGTCTCTGGTTTGTCTCACGTTTATCTCTGGTTTGTCTCTGGTTTATCTCACGTTTGTCTCACGTTTGTCTCACGTTTGTCTCTGGTTTGTCTCTGGTTTGTCTCTGGTTTGTCTCACGTTTATCTCTGGTTTGTCTCTGGTTTATCTCACGTTTGTCTCACGTTTGTCTCACGTTTGTCTCTGGTTTGTCTCTGGTTTGTCTCTGGTTTGTCTCACGTTTGTCTCTGGTTTGTCTCTGCTTTATCTCATGTTTATCTCACGTTTGTCTCTGCTTTGTCTCACGTTTGTCTCTGGTTTATCTCTGGTTTGTCTCTGCTTTATCTCACGTTTGTCTCACGTTTGTCTCTGGTTTATCTCTGGTTTGTCTCTGGTTTGTCTCACGTTTGTCTCTGGTTTGTCTCTGCTTTATCTCACGTTTATCTCACGTTTGTCTCTGGTTTGTCTCACGTTTGTCTCTGGTTTGTCTCACGTTTGTCTCTGGTTTGTCTCTGCTTTATCTCACGTTTATCTCACGTTTGTCTCTGGTTTGTCTCTGGTTTGTCTCACGTTTGTCTCTGGTTTGTCTCTGGTTTATCTCACGTTTGTCTCACGTTTGTCTCACGTTTGTCTCTGGTTTGTCTCTGGTTTGTCTCTGGTTTGTCTCACGTTTGTCTCTGGTTTGTCTCTGGTTTGTCTCACGTTTATCTCTGGTTTGTCTCTGGTTTATCTCACGTTTGTCTCACGTTTGTCTCACGTTTGTCTCTGGTTTGTCTCTGGTTTGTCTCTGGTTTGTCTCACGTTTGTCTCTGGTTTGTCTCTGCTTTATCTCATGTTTATCTCACGTTTGTCTCTGCTTTGTCTCACGTTTGTCTCTGGTTTATCTCTGGTTTGTCTCTGCTTTATCTCACGTTTGTCTCACGTTTGTCTCTGGTTTATCTCTGGTTTGTCTCTGGTTTGTCTCACGTTTGTCTCTGGTTTGTCTCTGCTTTATCTCACGTTTATCTCACGTTTGTCTCTGGTTTGTCTCACGTTTGTCTCTGGTTTGTCTCACGTTTGTCTCTGGTTTGTCTCTGCTTTATCTCACGTTTATCTCACGTTTGTCTCTGGTTTGTCTCTGGTTTGTCTCACGTTTGTCTCTGGTTTGTCTCTGCTTTATCTCATGTTTATCTCACGTTTGTCTCTGCTTTGTCTCACGTTTGTCTCTGGTTTATCTCTGGTTTGTCTCTGGTTTGTCTCTGGTTTGTCTCTGGTTTGTCTCTGGTTTGTCTCACGTTTGTCTCTGGTTTGTCTCTGCTTTAAGGCTGGGATGGGTTGCTGGGGCCGATCCTGAACAACTCGCCTCAGGAGTGTAACCCGCACCTGCCGCACACTGGCACCAGTGCCAGGGGCGACTGTGGGAACCCGTCGGTGGGCATCACCTTCTTTGTGACCTACATCATCATCTCCTTCTTGATCGTGGTCAACATGTACATCGCCATCATCCTGGAGAACTTCAGCGTGGCCACTGAGGAGAGCACGGAGCCGCTGAGCGAGGACGACTTCGACATGTTCTACGAAGTGTGGGAGAAGTTCGACTCGGAGGCCACACAGTTCATCGAGTATTCGAAGCTGAGCGACTTCGCCGACTCGCTGTCGGAGCCGCTGCGCATCATGAAGCCCAACAAGATCAAGCTGATCTCCATGGACCTGCCCATGGTCAGCGGAGACAAGATCCACTGCCTGGACATTCTCTTCGCCTTCACCAAACGTGTCCTGGGCGAGTCGGGCGAGATGGACGCGCTCAAGCAGCAGATGGAGGACAAGTTCATGATGGCCAATCCCTCCAAGATCTCCTACGAACCCATCACCAGCACGCTCAGGCGCAAGCAGGAGGAGGTGAGCGCCTGAGCAGCTGCTAAACACACTTCTGACTCTACTGAGCAGGTTCCAAACACACTTCTGACTCTCCTGAGCAGGTCCTAAACACACTTCTGACTCTCCTGAGCAGGTCCTAAACACACATCTGACTCTACTGAGCAGGTCCTAAACACACTTCTGACTCTCCTGAGCAGGTCCTAAACACACATCTGACTCTACTGAGCAGGTCCTAAACACACTTCTGACTCTCCTGAGCAGGTTCTAAACACACTTCTGACTCTCCTGAGCAGGTCCTAAACACACATCTGACTCTACTGAGCAGGTCCTAAACACACATCTGACTCTCCCGAGCAGGTTCTAAACACACTTCTGACTCTACTGAGCAGGTCCTAAACACACATCTGAATCTCCTGAGCAGGTCCTAAACACACTTCTGACTCTCCCGAGCAGGTTCTAAACACACTTCTGACTCTACTGAGCAGGTCCTAAACACACATCTGACTCTACTGAGCAGGTCCTAAACACACTTCTGACTCTACTGAGCAGGTCCTAAACACACATCTTACTCTCCTGAGCAGGTCCTAAACACACTTCTGACTCTACTGAGCAGGTCCTAAACACACATCTGACTCTACTGAGCAGGTCCTAAACACACACCTGACTCTACTGAGCAGGTTCCAAACACACTTCTGACTCTACTGAGCAGGTCCTAAACACACTTCTGACTCTACTGAGCAGGTCCTAAACACACTTCTGACTCTACTGAGCAGGTCCTAAACACACATCTGACTCTCCTGAGCAGGTCCTAAACACACATCTGACTCTCCTGAGCAGGTCCTAAACACACTTCTGACTCTACTGAGCAGGTCCTAAACACACTTCTGACTCTACTGAGCAGGTCCTAAACACACTTCTGACTCTCCTGAGCAGGTCCTAAACACACTTCTGACTCTCCTGAGCAGGTCCTAAACACACATCTGACTCTCCTGAGCAGGTCCTAAACACACTTCTGACTCTACTGAGCAGGTCCTAAACACACATCTGACTCTCCTGAGCAGGTCCTAAACACACATCTGACTCTCCTGAGCAGGTCCTAAACACACATCTGACTCTCCTGAGCAGGTCCTAAACACACATCTGACTCTCCTGAGCAGGTTCTAAACACACTTCTGACTCTACTGAGCAGGTCCTAAACACACATCTGACTCTCCTGAGCAGGTCCTAAACACACTTCTGACTCTCCTGAGCAGGTCCTAAACACACATCTGACTCTCCTGAGCAGGTCCTAAACACACTTCTGACTCTCCTGAGCAGGTTCTAAACACACTTCTGACTCTACTGAGCAGGTCCTAAACACACATCTGACTCTCCTGAGCAGGTCCTAAACACACTTCTGACTCTCCTGAGCAGGTCCTAAACACACATCTGACTCTCCTGAGCAGGTCCTAAACACACTTCTGACTCTCCTGAGCAGGTTCTAAACACACTTCTGACTCTACTGAGCAGGTCCTAAACACACTTCTGACTCTCCTGAGCAGGTCCTAAACACACTTCTGACTCTCCTGAGCAGGTCCTAAACACACTTCTGACTCTACTGAGCAGGTTCTAAACACACACCTGACTCTACTGAGCAGGTTCTAAACACACTTCTGACTCTACTGAGCAGGTTCTAAACACACACCTGACTCTACTGAGCAGGTCCTAAACACACTTCTGACTCTACTGAGCAGGTTCTAAACACACATCTGACTCTCCTGAGCAGGTCCTAAACACACTTCTGACTCTACTGAGCAGGTCCTAAACACACATCTTCCTCTCCCGAGCAGGTCCTAAACACACTTCTGACTCTCCTGAGCAGGTTCTAAACACACTTCTGACTCTCCTGAGCAGGTCCTAAACACACTTCTGACTCTCCTGAGCAGGTTCTAAACACACATCTGACTCTCCTGAGCAGGTCCTAAACACACTTCTGACTCTCCTGAGCAGGTTCTAAACACACTTCTGACTCTCCTGAGCAGGTTCTAAACACACTTCTGACTCTACTGAGCAGGTCCTAAACACACATCTGACTCTCCTGAGCAGGTTCTAAACACACTTCTGACTCTCCTGAGCAGGTTCTAAACACACTTCTGACTCTCCTGAGCAGGTTCTAAACACACTTCTGACTCTCCTGAGCAGGTTCTAAACACACTTCTGACTCTCCTGAGCAGGTTCTAAACACACTTCTGACTCTCCTGAGCAGGTCCTAAACACACTTCTGACTCTACTGAGCAGGTTCTAAACACACTTCTGACTCTCCTGAGCAGGTTCTAAACACACTTCTGACTCTCCTGAGCAGGTTCTAAACACACTTCTGACTCTCCTGAGCAGGTCCTAAACACACTTCTGACTCTCCTGAGCAGGTCCTAAACACACATCTGACTCTCCTGAGCAGGTCCTAAACACACTTCTGACTCTCCTGAGCAGGTCCTAAACACACTTCTGACTCTCCTGAGCAGGTCCTAAACACACATCTGACTCTCCTGAGCAGGTCCTAAACACACATCTGACTCTCCTGAGCAGGTCCTAAACACACTTCTGACTCTCCTGAGCAGGTCCTAAACACACTTCTGACTCTCCTGAGCAGGTCCTAAACACACTTCTGACTCTACTGAGCAGGTTCTAAACACACTTCTGACTCTACTGAGCAGGTTCTAAACACACTTCTGACTCTACTGAGCAGGTCCTAAACACACTTCTGACTCTACTGAGCAGGTTCTAAACACACTTCTGACTCTACTGAGCAGGTTCTAAACACACTTCTGACTCTACTGAGCAGGTTCTAAACACACTTCTGACTCTACTGAGCAGGTCCTAAACACACTTCTGACTCTACTGAGCAGGTCCTAAACACACTTCTGACTCTACTGAGCAGGTCCTAAACACACTTCTGACTCTACTGAGCAGGTCCTAAACACACTTCTGACTCTACTGAGCAGGTCCTAAACACACTTCTGACTCTACTGAGCAGGTCCTAAACACACTTCTGACTCTACTGAGCAGGTCCTAAACACACTTCTGAATCTCGTCTTCAGGTTTCGGCGTCCGTTATCCAACGCTGTTACCGCAGACACCTGGTGCGGCGCCAGGTGAAGGCGGCGTCATACCTGTACCGGCAGATAGCCACGCCCCACATGCAGATGGAGGCGGAGCTCGGCCTTTTCCACGGCGACGATGCGCCGGAGAAGGAGGGGCTTATTGCCGAGATGATGCGAGAGAACTACGCCGCCGGCCTCTTCGCCATGGAACGCTCCGAGATCCTGAGCGCCGGCATCATCTCGTCTCCGCCCTCGTACGACAGCGTGACCCGAGCCGCCGCCCAGAACCAGAGAACGAGCGTGAACGAGAACGAGAACGTGAACGAGAACGAGAACGTGAACGAGAACGTGAACGAGAACGTGAACGAGAACGAGAACGTGAACGAGAACGAGAACGAGAACGTGAACGAGAACGTGAACGTGAACGAGAACGAGAACGTGAACGAGAACGTGAACGAGAACGAGAACGAGAACGAGAACGTGAACGAGAACGAGAACGTGAACGAGAACGAGAACGAGAACGTGTTGGCACTCGCTGTGATCGATCTCGCTGCAGAGTCACGCGATGAGGCGAAAGGCGAGACAAATGGCGAAGCGCAGAGCGACGAGACTTCGCAGCACAAGAAGGAGATCAGACTCGAGATGGACGCCGCCTCGAGACGGGCGTCGCCGTCTCTTTCCTCGTCGACCAATCAGGAAAACGGACCTTAGTCACGGACGGAACCCGATCACAGAAACATCACGAGTTTTACCTCAAATGTAGAGAAAATGTACAGACACGCCACACGCCACACGCCACACGCCACACGCCACACGCCACACGCCACACCCCAACACGCCACACGCCACACGCCACACCTCAACACCCCAACACGCCACACGCCACACGCCACACGCCACACCCCAACACGCCACACGCCACACGCCACACGCCACACCTCAACACCTCAACACCCCAACACGCCACACGCCACACGCCACACCTCAACACCCCAACACGCCACACGCCACACGCCACACCTCAACACCTCAACACCCCAACACGCCACACGCCACACGCCACACCTCAACACCCCAACACGCCACACGCCACACGCCACACGCCACACGCCACACCTCAACACCCCAACACGCCACACGCCACACGCCACACGCCACACCTCAACACGCCACACCTCAACACGCCACACGCTACACCTCAACACCCCAAAACGCCACACGCTACACGCCACACGCCACACCTCAACACGCCACACCTCAACACGCCACACGCTACACCTCAACACCCCAAAACGCCACACGCTACACGCCACACGCCACACCTCAACACGCCACACGCTACACGCCACACCTCAACACCTCAACACCCCAACACGCCACACGCCACACGCCACACCTCAACACCCCAACACGCTACACGCCACACGCCACACCTCAACACGCCACACGCTACACGCCACACCTCAACACCCCAACACGCTACACGCCACACGCCACACCTCAACACCCCAAAACGCCACACGCTACACGCCACACGCCACACCTCAACACGCCACACGCTACACGCCACACGTCACACGCCACACGCTACACGCTACACGTCACACGCCACACCCCAACACGCCACACGCCAACACGTCACACGCTACACGTCACACGCTACACGTCACACGCCACACCATACACGTCACACGCTACACGCCAACACGCCACACCCCACACGCTACACATCGCACGCTACACGTCACACGCAAACACGCCACACCCCACACGCTACACGTCCACACCCCACACGCCAACACGTCCACACGCCAACACGTCCACACGCTACACGTCCACACGCTACACGTTCACTCGCTACACGTCCACACGCTACACGTCCACACGCCAACACGTCCACACGCCACACCCCACACGCTACACGTCCACACGCTACACGTCACGCCACACGCCACACGCCACACCTCAACACCCCAACACGCCACACGCCACACGCCACACGCCACACCCCAACACGCCACACGCCACACGCCACACCTCAACACCTCAACACCCCAACACGCCACACGCCACACGCCACACCTCAACACCCCAACACGCCACACGCCACACGCCACACGCCACACGCCACACCTCAACACGCCACACCTCAACACGCCACACGCTACACCTCAACACCCCAAAACGCCACACGCTACACGCCACACGCCACACCTCAACACGCCACACCTCAACACGCCACACGCTACACCTCAACACCCCAAAACGCCACACGCTACACGCCACACGCCACACCTCAACACGCCACACCTCAACACGCCACACGCTACACCTCAACACCCCAAAACGCCACACGCTACACGCCACACGCCACACCTCAACACCTCAACACCCCAACACGCCACACGCCACACGCCACACCTCAACACCCCAACACGCTACACGCCACACGCCACACCTCAACACGCCACACGCTACACGCCACACCTCAACACCCCAACACGCTACACGCCACACGCCACACCTCAACACCCCAAAACGCCACACGCTACACGCCACACGCCACACCTCAACACGCCACGCGCTACACGCCACACGTCACACGCCACACGCTACACGTCACACGCCACACCCCAACACGCCACACGCCAACACGTCACACGCTACACGTCACACGCTACACGTCACACGCCACACCATACACGTCACACGCTACACGCCAACACGCCACACGCTACACATCGCACGCTACACGTCACACGCAAACACGCCACACCCCACACGCTACACGTCCACACCCCACACGCCAACACGTCCACACGCCAACACGTCCACACGCTACACGTCCACACGCTACACGTTCACTCGCTACACGTCCACACGCTACACGTCCACACGCCAACACGTCCACACGCCACACCCCACACGCTACACGTCCACACGCTACACGTCACGCCACACGCCACACGCCACACCTCAACACCCCAACACGCCACACGCCACACGCCACACGCCACACCCCAACACGCCACACGCCACACGCCACACGCCACACCTCAACACCTCAACACCCCAACACGCCACACGCCACACGCCACACCTCAACACCCCAACACGCCACACGCCACACGCCACACGCCACACGCCACACCTCAACACGCCACACCTCAACACGCCACACGCTACACCTCAACACCCCAAAACGCCACACGCTACACGCCACACGCCACACCTCAACACGCCACACCTCAACACGCCACACGCTACACCTCAACACCCCAAAACGCCACACGCTACACGCCACACGCCACACCTCAACACGCCACACCTCAACACGCCACACGCTACACCTCAACACCCCAAAACGCCACACGCTACACGCCACACGCCACACCTCAACACGCCACACGCTACACGCCACACCTCAACACCTCAACACCCCAACACGCCACACGCCACACCTCAACACCCCAACACGCTACACGCCACACGCCACACCTCAACACGCCACACGCTACACGCCACACCTCAACACCCCAACACGCTACACGCCACACGCCACACCTCAACACCCCAAAACGCCACACGCTACACGCCACACGCCACACCTCAACACGCCACACGCTACACGCCACACGTCACACGCCACACGCTACACGTCACACGCCACACCCCAACACGCCACACGCCAACACGTCACACGCTACACGTCACACGCTACACGTCACACGCCACACCATACACGTCACACGCTACACGCCAACACGCCACACCCCACACGCTACACATCGCACGCTACACGTCACACGCAAACACGCCACACCCCACACGCTACACGTCCACACCCCACACGCCAACACGTCCACACGCCAACACGTCCACACGCTACACGTCCACACGCTACACGTTCACTCGCTACACGTCCACACGCTACACGTCCACACGCCAACACGTCCACACGCCACACCCCACACGCTACACGTCCACACGCTACACGTCACGCCAACACGTCCACACGCCAACACGTCCACACGCCAACACGTCCATACGCTACACGTCCACACGCCAACACGTCCACACGCCACACCCCACACGCTACACGTCCACACGCTACACGTCACGCCAACACGTCCACACGCCAACACGTCCACACGCCAACACGTCCATACGCTACACGTCCACACGCTACACGTCACGCCAACACGTCTGCACGCTACACGTCCACACGCCAACACGTCCACATGCCACACGCCAACACGTCCACACGGCCACACGCCACATGTCCACACGCCAACATATCCACACCTCCACATGCCACACGCCACACGTCCACACGCTACACGTCCACACGCCACACGTCCACACACCAACACGTCCACACGCCAACACGTCCACACGTCCACACGCTACACGTCCACACGCCACACGTCCACACACCAACACGTCCACACGCCAACACGCCCACACGCTACACGTCCACACGCCACACGTCCACACGCCAACACGTCCACACGCTACACGTCCACACGCCACACGTCCACACACCAACACGTCCACACGCCAACACGTCCACACGCTACAGGTCCACACGCCACACGTCCACACGCTACACGTCCACACGCCACACGTCCACACGCCACACGTCCACACGCTACACGTCCACACGCCAACACGTCCACACGCTACACGTCCACCCGCCAACACGTCCACATGTCCACACGCCAACACGTCCACATATCACACGTCCACACCCCACACGTCCACATGCCAACACGTCCACACGCTACACGTCCACACGCCACACGTCCACATGCCATACGTCCACACGCCAACACCTCCACATGCCACACGCCACACGTCCACACGCCAACACGTCCACACCTCCAAACGCCAACACGTCCACACGTCCACACCCCACACGTCCACATGCCATACGTCCACACGCCAACACCTCCACATGCCACACGCCACACGTCCACACGCCAACACGTCCACACCTCCAAACGCCAACACGTCCACACGTCCACACCCCACACGTCCACATGCCATACGTCCACACGCCAACACCTCCACATGCCACACGCCACACGTCCACACGCCAACACGTCCACACCTCCAAACGCCAACACGTCCACACGTCCACACCCCACACGTCCACATGCCAACACGTCCACACGCCACACGCTACACGTCCACACGCCACACGCTACATGTCCACACGCCACACGTCCACACGCCACACGTCCACAGTCCTCACGCCACACGTCCACACGCCACACGTCCACACGCCACACGTCCACACGTCCACACGCCACACGTCCACACGCCACACGTCCACACGTCCACACGCCAACACGTCCACACGTCCACACGCCACACGTCCACACGCCACACGTCCACACGCCACACGTCCGCATGCCACACGTCCACACGCCACACGTCCACACGCCACACGTCCACACGTCCACTCGTCCACACGTCCACTCGTCCACACGTCCACTCGTCCACACGCCACACGTCCACACGCCACACGTCCACACGCCACACGCCACACGCCACACGTCCACACGCCACACGCCACACGTCCACACGCCACACGTCCACACGCCACACGTCCACGCGCCAACACGTCCACACTTCCACACGCCAACACGTCCACACGTCCACACCCCACACGTCCACATGCCAACACGTCCACACGCCACACGCCACACGTCCACACGCCACACGCTACATGTCCACACGCCACACGCCACACGTCCACACGCCACACGTCCACAGTCCTCACGCCACACGTCCACACGCCACACGTCCACACGCCACACGTCCACACGTCCACACGCCACACGTCCACACGCCACACGTCCACACGTCCACACGCCAACACGTCCACACGTCCACACGCCACACGTCCACACGCCACACGTCCACACGCCACACGTCCACACGCCAACACGTCCACACGTCCACACGTCCACACGCCACACGCCACACGTCCACACGTCCACACGCCAACACGTCCACACGTCCACACGCCACACGTCCACACGCCACACGTCCACACGCCACACGTCCGCATGCCACACGTCCACACGTCCACACGCCAACTCGTCCACACGCCACACGTCCACACGCCACACGTCCACACGTCCACTCGTCCACACGTCCACTCGTCCACACGTCCACTCGTCCACACGCCACACGTCCACACGCCACACGTCCACACGCCACACGTCCACACGCCACACGTCCACACGCCCCCACACGCCACACGTCCACACGCCACACGTCCACACGCCACACGTCCACACGCCACACGTCCACACGCCACACGTCCACACGCCCCCACACGCCACACGTCCACACGCCACACGTCCACACGTCCACACGTCCACACGTCCACACGTCCACACGTCCACACGTCCACACGTCACACGTCACACGTCCAAGCGCCACACGTCCACACGTCCACACGTCCACTCGTCCACACGCCACACGTCCACATGCCAACACGTCCACACGTCCACACGTCAACACGTCCACACGTCCACACGCCACACGTCCACACGTCCACACGCCACACGTCCACACGTCCACACGCCACACGTCCACATGCCAACACGTCCACACGTCCACACGTCCACACGCCAACACGTCCACACATCCACACATCACACGTCCACACGTCCACACGCCACATGTCCACACGTCCACACGCCACACGTCCACATGCCAACACGTCCACACGTCCACACGTCCACACGCCAACACGTCCACACGTCCACACGCCACACGTCCACACGTCCACACGCCACACGTCCACACGCCACACGTCCACATGCCACACGTCCACATGCCACACGTCCACACGCTACACGTCCACACGCCAACACGTCCACATGCCACACGTCCACACGTCCACACGCCACACGTCCACACGTCCACATGCCACACGTCCACACGTCCACATGCCACACGTCCACACGCCACACGTCCACACGCCACACGCCACACGTTCACACGCCACTCACTCTAAAGATGTCAGAGGTTTGAGCTTTAGTTCCGTTTTAACGACACAAACTGAAATTAAGCGTTCTTTTGCTAAACAATGTGTAAAGTCGACTTGTGTGTTTTTCCCGCACTCGTAATAGTTCCTCTTTCCTCGAGCATAAAGAACTGAACTGTCATAAATCAAATGAAAAATGAGGTCAAAAGGAATAAAACGACTCTAAACGAGTGAAAAGCACACGTCTGAAGACTCAGGAACACGGCAGATCCCTTTATCTGGTCCTAACGATGTCGCCCGCTGCACACGCTCCGTTTGCCTTACGAGTGCTGCCCCTGGTGGTCACACAGGGCAGCGCACATTCACACATTTATCATTATTCTGATTATTATGATTGTTTTTTTTACATAGGAACAGGGAGAGTTTTGTTGATTTAAAAGCCTAATCTATCTTGGTGCAGAGACTTCGAGCAAACGTTCTAATGCTGCAGAGTCTTTAAAGAATCACTGCGGAACATTTCAAACCAAATGAACGTCAGATACAAATACAGTCATATTTGTACTGCAGGAACGGCCTGTTACTGCAGTACAAGTGTCACTCTGGAGTACAGGTTTTTCAAATACTTTGTGTTAAACATAAGAATATTAGAGCAATAGAAAACAACC
>NW_027315781.1:0-52500 GCF_026437365.1 Eucyclogobius newberryi
ATACTTATACTATACTTATACTATACTTAATACTATACTTATACTATACTTACTACTACTTATACTTATACTATACTTATACTATACTTATACTATACTTATACTTATACTTATACTATACTTATACTATACTTATACTAACTTATACTATACTTATACTATACTTATACTATACTTA
The DNA here is from genome assembly GCF_026437365.1 of Eucyclogobius newberryi. Lineage (NCBI taxonomy): Eukaryota > Metazoa > Chordata > Actinopteri > Gobiiformes > Gobiidae > Eucyclogobius > Eucyclogobius newberryi. Next base: position 179 of record NW_027315781.1, read on the forward strand.
TACTATACTTATACTATACTTATTCTATACTTATACTATACTTATACTATACTTATACTATACTTATACTAACTTATACTATACTTATACTATACTTATACTATACTTATTCTATACTTATACTATACTTATTCTATACTTATACTATACTTATACTATACTTATACTATACTTATACTATACTTATACTATACTTATACTATACTATACTTATACTATACTTATACTATACTTATTCTACTAACTATACTTATACTATACTTATACTTATACTATACTTACTTATACTATACTTATACTATACTTAAACTATACTTATACTATACTTATACTATACTTAAACTATACTTATACTATACTTATACTATACTTATTCTATACTTATACTATACTTATTATACTTATACTATACTTATACTATACTTATACTATACTTATTCTATACTTAAACTATACTTATACTATACTTATACTATACTTAAACTATACTTATACTATACTTATTCTATACTTATTCTATACTTATTCTATACTTATACTATACTTATTCTATACTTATACTATACTTATTCTATACTTATACTATACTTATACTATACTTAAACTATACTTATTCTATACTTATACTATACTTATACTATACTTATACTATACTTATTCTATACTTATACTATACTTATTTTATACTTATACTATACTTATACTATACTTATACTATACTTATTCTATACTTATTCTATACTTAAACTATACTTATACTATACTTATTCTATACTTATTCTATACTTATTCTATACTTATACTATACTTATTCTATACTTATACTATACTTATTTTATACTTATACTATACTTATACTATACTTAAACTATACTTATTCTATACTTATACTATACTTATACTATACTTATACTATACTTATTCTATACTTATACTATACTTATTTTATACTTATACTATACTTATACTATACTTATACTATACTTATTCTATACTTATTCTATACTTATACTATACTTATACTATGCTTATACTATACTTATACTATACTTAAACTATACTTAAACTATACTTATTCTATACTTAAACTATACTTATACTATACTTATTCTATACTTATTCTATACTTATACTATACTTATACTATACTTATACTATACTTATTCTATACTTATACTATACTTATACTATACTTATACTATACTTATACTATACTTATACTATTCTTATACTATACTTATACTATACTTATTCTTATACTTATACTAACTTATACTATACTTATTCTATACTTATACTATACTTATACTATACTTATACTATACTTATTCTATACTTATACTATACTTATACTATACTTATACTATTCTTATACTATACTTATTCTTATACTTATACTAACTTATACTATACTTATACTATTCTTATACTATACTTATTCTATACTTATACTATACTTATACTATACTTATACTTATACTTATACTAACTTATACTATACTTATTCTATACTTATTCTATACTTATACTATTCTTATACTATACTTATTCTATACTTATACTATACTTATACTATACTTATACTATACGTATACTTATACTATACTTATACTATACTTATACTATTCTTATACTATACTTATACTATACTTATACTATACTTATTCTATACTTATTCTATACTTATACTATACTTATTTTATACTTATACTATACTTATACTATACTTAAACTATACTTATACTATACTTATTCTATACTTATTCTATACTTATACTATACTTATACTATACTTATACTATACTTATACTATACTTATTCTATACTTATACTATACTTATACTATACTTATTCTATACTTAAACTATACTTATACTATACTTATTCTATACTTATACTATACTTATTCTATACTTATACTATACTTATTCTATACTTATACTATACTTATACTATACTTATACTATTCTTATACTATACTTATTCTATACTTATACTATACTTATACTATACTTATACTTATACTATACTTATACTATACTTATTCTATACTTATACTATACTTATACTATACTTATACTATACTTATACTATACTTATTCTATACTTATACTATACTTATACTATACTTATACTATACTTATACTATACTTATACTATTCTTATACTATACTTATACTATACTTATTCTTATACTTATACTAACTTATACTATACTTATTCTATACTTATACTATACTTATACTATACTTATACTATACTTATTCTATACTTATACTATACTTATACTATACTTATACTATTCTTATACTATACTTATTCTTATACTTATACTAACTTATACTATACTTATACTATTCTTATACTATACTTATTCTATACTTATACTATACTTATACTATACTTATACTTATACTTATACTAACTTATACTATACTTATTCTATACTTATTCTATACTTATACTATTCTTATACTATACTTATTCTATACTTATACTATACTTATACTATACTTATACTATACGTATACTTATACTATACTTATACTATACTTATACTATTCTTATACTATACTTATACTATACTTATACTATACTTATTCTATACTTATTCTATACTTATACTATACTTATTTTATACTTATACTATACTTATACTATACTTAAACTATACTTATACTATACTTATTCTATACTTATTCTATACTTATACTATACTTATACTATACTTATACTATACTTATACTATACTTATTCTATACTTATACTATACTTATACTATACTTATTCTATACTTAAACTATACTTATACTATACTTATTCTATACTTATACTTATACTATACTTATACTATACTCATTCTATACTTATACTATACTTATACTATACTTATACTATACTTATTCTATACTTATACTATACTTATTCTATACTTATACTATACTTATACTATACTTATACTATTCTTATACTATACTTATTCTATACTTATACTATACTTATACTATACTTATACTTATACTATACTTATACTATACTTATTCTATACTTATACTATACTTATACTATACTTATACTATTCTTATACTATACTTATTCTTATACTTATACTAACTTATACTATACTTATTCTATGCTTATACTATACTTATTCTATACTTATACTATACTTATACTATACTTATACTATACTTATTCTATACTTATACTATACTTATACTATACTTATACTATTCTTATACTATACTTATTCTTATACTTATACTAACTTATACTATACTTATTCTATGCTTATACTATACTTATTCTATGCTTATACTATACTTATTCTATACTTATACTATACTTTTACTATACTTATACTATACTTGCAATGCATGTCCTCACACACATAATACAAATGATACACAACATGATTTCTAACATAATCCGATGCATCGATTGTTGTTTTAAAGCGAGATTTCATGTCTCTCTTCATAAGAATACAATATTATGATGGTGTTTGATAAATGGAGATGTCAGTGCATTTACATAATCATTCTTTAACCTTTAACAACTTCTTTTAGGTTTGTAAATATATTCAAACTGTTTTTCTTTGGCTCTTATATAAAACTCTCTTCTTCATTTACATCAGGGCGAGTTCATCTGGGCCTTAATGTTCTGCTGTGGAACTCTGCAGCTAAAAGACCCCAAAGGAAGCAGGTGGAAGCTCTTCATGGCGAGGTACGAGTCACGTCTGTGGAGATACAAGTCCACTCGTGATTGGACAGAGAATCATCATCGTTTTGCAGTACAATGAAAACATCCAACGTCTAAGTTACGTCCTTGAGCTTTAAATGATAGAAAACGTGTCTCAAAAACTCTAAACTACTGTAACTTTGGTGGTAAATACCTCCTCTTTGACCTTCGATGACCTTCTCTCTGATCTCGCATCGTCCAGCGTCGGGGAAAACCCAAATGTGCCGCGGTTTCAGAGCATGAATGACTGAGCCGGCGGCATTTGAGTTCTCCACAGAAAAGCTGGAGCCGGTGCCAGAGCGGAGCCGGTGCCCACGCAGCCGGGCTGGCACAGGGGCGGGCAGACGGGCGGGCAGACGGGCGGGCAGACGGACGGGCAGGCGGGCGGGCAGGCCTTTATTCTCTTTCTTTTCCTCGTCCCAGATCGATCACAAAGTCATCTTTATGAGAAAGTGAAAGAGTGAAACGACGAGTCCAGAACCTTGAGCTCCAGGTGAGCCTGTTCTCCCTGTGTCTGAGTCCTGAGTCTACGTGAACATGAAGAGCTGATCCTCCAACTGGTGATGTACCAGCTCAGGACCTGGGCGCCCACTGAGGTCACCCACTGAGGTCACCCACTGAGGTCGCCCACTGAGGTCACCCACTGCGGTCACCCACTGAGGTCGCCCACTGAGGTCCCCCACTGCGGTCACCCACTGAGGTCACCCACCTACTGAGGTCACCCACTGAGGTCACCCACTGAGGTCACCCACCTACTGAGGTCACCCACTGAGGTCACCCACTGAGGTCACCCACTGAGGTCGCCCACTGCGGTCACCCACTGAGGTCACCCACTGAGGTCACCCACTGCGGTCACCCACTGAGGTCACCCACTGCGGTCACCCACTGAGGTCACCCACTGAGGTCGCCCACTGAGGTCGCCCACTGAGGTCGCCCACTGCGGTCACCCACTGAGGTCACCCACCTACTGAGGTCACCCACTGAGGTCACCCACTGAGGTCACCCACCTACTGAGGTCACCCACTGAGGTCACCCACTGAGGTCACCCACTGAGGTCGCCCACTGCGGTCACCCACTGAGGTCACCCACTGAGGTCACCCACTGCGGTCACCCACTGAGGTCACCCACTGCGGTCACCCACTGAGGTCACCCACTGAGGTCGCCCACTGAGGTCGCCCACTGAGGTCGCCCACTGCGGTCACCCACTGAGGTCGCCCACTGCGGTCACCCACTGAGGTCACCCACTGAGGTCGCCCACTGAGGTCGCCCACTGAGGTCGCCCACTGCGGTCACCCACTGAGGTCGCCCACTGCGGTCACCCACTGAGGTCACCCACTGAGGTCGCCCACTGCGGTCACCCACTGCGGTCACCCACTGAGGTCGCCCACTGCGGTCACCCACTGAGGTCACCCACTGAGGTCACCCACTGAGGTCACCCACTGAGGTCGCCCACTGAGGTCGCCCACTGCGGTCACCCACTGAGGTCGCCCACTGCGGTCACCCACTGCGGTCACCCACTGAGGTCACCCACTGAGGTCACCCACCTACTGAGGTCACCCACTGAGGTCACCCACTGAGGTCACCCACCTACTGAGGTCACCCACTGAGGTCACCCACTGAGGTCACCCACTGAGGTCGCCCACTGCGGTCACCCACTGAGGTCACCCACTGAGGTCACCCACTGCGGTCACCCACTGAGGTCACCCACTGCGGTCACCCACTGAGGTCACCCACTGAGGTCGCCCACTGAGGTCGCCCACTGAGGTCGCCCACTGCGGTCACCCACTGAGGTCGCCCACTGCGGTCACCCACTGAGGTCACCCACTGAGGTCGCCCACTGCGGTCACCCACTGCGGTCACCCACTGAGGTCACCCACTGCAACACATTTCTTATACTGTTTATCTCCACAAACTTACTCTGTCTGAATAAATAAGACCTTCATTTAGGGCGGGGCTGTTAATCGAATTGTAATCAAATGTAATCAAGAGGGAGATTGGGTCATCACAGTGTCTTGTGTCCAGCAGCCGGACATGCTTTGTTTGTACTTTTAAAAGAATATATAAAATAAACTCAAAACTCGTTATTGATGAATATTTCTTTTGCTCCGCCTCCAGCTGTTGAATCGCTTCCGATACATTCTGTCACTTTAGTTCATCAGTTCATTCGTTCTGACAGAAAAGACATTGAACATAGTGTAATATTTCCCTTCCGTGGATAAAGGCTCCGCCGTTCCACAGATATTAACCATAAAACAGCTCGCGACATCTGTATTTTGGACATTTAACATTCTTCCTCGTCTTGTATTGACCTTTCTCTTCTGACAGCACGATGATGTCACCTTTTCCCGACACTCTCTCTCTTCATCGGGGCGCTGCTCCTCCTCCTCCTCCAGCCGGACCAATCAGGAGCCAGCGCGTCGGCCGGCCAATGCGAGGGCTCCGCGGTGATGTCATGTTGTGGGGAGCCTGGAGCTGCTGCTGCAGAATCCACATTGATCAGAGGAGAAAGCAGCGCAGGGTGAGTATCCTGGACTTTCTGCCTTTTTCTTTACATTATGTCACACTTTGTATCGAGTCTATGCGTTTGTGCATTTAAAAGTGGATGCACAAGCCTGTGTTTTTCATTTATGCAGATTTTATTCCGTTACAGTTGAATATTTACTGGTAAAAAGTGTGTATTATTGCTTGAATGTGCTTTAGGTTTTAATTCTTAATCATTTTGATGCTCATTTTGCTTGTTTTTGGTGGAAATCTACGGGATTCACTCTTAATAAGGTCATTTCAAGGCAATGTGTGGAAAAGGAAGAGAAAACATAAATATATAGCCTAACTTTGGTCATAATTCAGTATAATCTTCACTTGGGTTTGTACTTGCGTTTGTTTGTTTGTTTGCTTGTTTGCTTGTTTGTTTGTTTGTTTGTTTGTTTGTTTGTTTGTTCCCTCGCGCTCGTGCGGGCTGCAGAAACAGTGACATCATCCTTTGAGCCTCGGATGATGTAAACATGCCGCACTCGAGCTCAAAAACCAAACAGTAGCTTGAGTTTATCTAAAGTGTTTCACATTGAGGATTTAGAGGTTGTGTTGCCCCGGGAGACGCTTTAAAATGCATTTGTTTTGGTCTAGTTTAGTTCGATGATCCGTCGTCATGGAACAGAACTCTTTGGTATAAATATAGAGTTTTAATATAGAGTGTTATAAGGAGGTTTATTAATCCTGGTCAAACGCAGTGACATTAACATTCTGTGATTGATGAGGTGCAGCTCCAGGGGCCCGGCCCTCCACCTGAGACCATTACATCATCAGAATGTACCTGATAGGCTACCACAGGGTCACATGCTTATTATTGTTATCATGTATTTGGTTTGGTGCATGATTTAGAGCCAAAAGGCAGATATTTACATTTAAAAACATACACACAGGACAAACTGGGTTAATGTGATGCACGATATCTTTATCATGGGAAATCTGACCTATATTTAAGACTAGAAACATAAACGTTTGAGAGGATGTGCGAGCATTGTCCAGCAAAATCAATACAATTATGATAAAAGCACAAACAAGTAAAGCTATAAATGTGTTTAAACGTTTGTGGCGCAAACTTGAGCTTCTTTGCTGCGTTTGAATCCAGTTTGTGTGACACTTTTCCATTTTTAATCATAATAATCATAATCATAACTCTGAAGTGTCCACATTCATAAGCGCAACAACAATCACGTGAGATTTTGAGTTTATAACAGCGCTTTCTGTGCCCCATGTCCAGACGCCTCCTCTCATGTGATTGGTCAGTGGGACCTTTGTGCACGCCTCCTCTCGTGTGATTGGTCCACTGCAGAGGCTCGGTCCCTGGAACCTTTAGAAATGTAACATAATGAAGTCACGGCTACATCATCATTCTGCTGACTTTACACAAATAACAGCTATTAACACACAGAAGGTCTAGTCCTGGTTTGGTCCTTCTCTAGTCCTGGTCTAGTCCTGGTCTAGTCCTGGTCTAGTCCTGGTTTAGTCCTGGTCTAGTCCTAGTGTAGTCCTGGTTTGGGCCTTCTCTAGTCCTGGTCTAGTCCTGGTCTAGTCCTGGTCTAGTCCTAGTGTAGTCTTGGTTTGGTCCTTCTCTAGTCCTGGTCTAGTCCTGGTCTAGTCCTGGTCTAGTCCTAGTGTAGTCTTCGTTTAGTCCTGGTCTAGTCCTAGTGAAGTCCTGGTCTAGTCCTGGTCTAGTCCTGGTCTAGTCCTAGTGTAGTCTTCGTTTAGTCCTGGTCTAGTCCTGGTCTAGTCCTGGTCTAGTCCTGGTCTAGTCCTGGTCTAGTCCTGGTCTAGTCCTGGTCTAGTCCTAGTGTAGTCTTCGTTTAGTCCTGGTCTAGTCCTAGTGTAGTCCGGGTCTAGTCCTGGTCTAGTCCTGGTCTAGTCCTAGTGTAGTCTTCGTTTAGTTCTGGTCTAGTCCTAGTGTAGTCCTGGTCTAGTCCTGGTCTAGTCCTGGTCTAGTCCTGGTCTAGTCCTGGTACATTCTGGGTTTGCATGTGGTGTATCTGGACGTGTATCGGTCAGATCTCTGGTGTTTGTGTGGGACTGTGTGACTGACTCATGTGTGTTTCTGTTCCAGGAGCCGCTCACGACACCATGACTCTGACAGGTGCATTACTGCTCATTTTTAATCATCATCATTTACTTTTAGCATCTTATATTTAGTTTGTTTTTTTGACATGCAAATGTATTGAACTGAATCTATGTCTAAAGATATATATAATATATATTCATGAAAATACTTTAACTCATTGTTAAAAACAGTTCACTGCTTGTCCTTTCTGTCCATTTGTGTCTCATTTTATCAGTTGATGAGAATATCTTTAATTTTTTCTTCATAATTCTGTTTTTTTTCGTTTTCATCTTTAAAATCCTCACACTGGAGAAACATGTTATTCCTTAAACATTGCTGTGGCTCTTGTGTGGCTCACGTGTGGCTCTTGTGTGGCTCTTGTGTGCTGCAGCCTACAGAGAGAAGATGCGAGAGCTCCCTCTGGTGTCTCTCTTCTGCTCCTGCGTCCTGCCTCAGCCCAAACTCGACCCCCCCAGAGACAAGAGCGATGGTGAGTGTCCACCATGGATCTATTATAGTAACCACATGATCCACAGGGTCCACAGGGTCCAACACGGTCCAACACGATCCACACGATCCACACGATCCACACGATCCACACGGTCCAACACGATCCACACGATCCACACGATCCACACGGTCCAACACGATCCACACGATCCACACGGTCCAACATGATCCACACGATCCACACGATCCACACGATCCACACGGTCCAACACGATCCACACGATCCACACGATCCACACGGTCCAACATGATCCACACGATCCACACGATCCACACGATCCACACGATCCACACGATCCACACGGTCCAACACGATCCACACGATCCACACGATCCACACGATCCACACGATCCACACGATCCACACGGTCCAACACGATCCACACGATCCACACGATCCACACGATCCACACAATCCACACCATCCAACACGATCCACGCGATCCACACGATCCACACGATCCACATGATCCACACGGTCCAACACGATCCACAGGATCCACACGGTCCAACACGATCCACACGATCCACACGATCCACACGATCCACACGGTCCAACACGATCCACACGATCCACACAATCCACACCATCCACGCGATCCACACAATCCACACCATCCACCACGGTCCACGCGGTCCACACGATCCACATGATCCAAACGATCCAACACGATCCACACAATCCAAACGATCCACACGATCCAACACGATCCAAACGATCCAACACGATCCACACGATGCAACACGATCCACACAATCCACACAATCCAAACGATCCACACGATCCAACACGATCCACACAATCCAAACGATACACACGATCCACACAATCCACACGGTCCAACACGATCCACACGATCCACACGATCCACACAATCCACACGGTCCAACACGATCCACACGATCCACACGATCCACACGATCCACACGGTCCACACGATCCAACACGATCCATAAGATCCACACGATCCACACGATCCACACGATCCACACGGTCCACACGATCCAACACGATCCACACGGTCCAACACGATCCACACGATCCACACAATTCACACGGTCCAACACGATCCACACGATCCACACGATCCACACGGTCCAACACGATCCACACGGTCCAACACGATCCACACAATCCAAACGATCCACACGATCCACACGATCCATACTGTCCAACACGATCCACACGATCCAACACGATCCACACTATCCAAACGATCCACACGATCCACACGATCCACACAATCCAAACGGTCCAACACAATCCACACGATCCACACAATCCACACGATCCACACGATCCACACGATCCACACAATCCACACGGTCCAACACGATCCACACGATCCACTCAATCCACACGGTCCAACACGATCCACACGGTCCAACACGATCCACACGATCCACACGATCCACACGATCCACACGATCCACACGATCCACACGGTCCAACACGATCCACACAATCCAAACGATCCACACGATCCACACGATCCACACGATCCACACGATCCATACTGTCCAACACGATCCACACAATCCAACACGATCCACACTATCCAAACGATCCACAAGATCCAACACGATCCACACAATCCACACAGTCCAACACGGTCCACACGATCCACACGATCCACACGATCCACACGATCCACACGATCCACACAATCCACACGGTCCAACACGATCCACACGATCCACACGATCCACACGATCCACACGATCCACACAATCCACACGGTCCAACACGATCCACACGATCCACACAATCCACACGGTCCAACACGATCCACACGGTCCAACACGATCCACACGATCCACACGATCCACACGATCCACACGATCCACACGATCCACACGGTCCAACACGATCCACACAATCCAAACGATCCACACGATCCACACGATCCACACGATCCACACGATCCACACGATCCATACTGTCCAACACGATCCACACAATCCAACACGATCCACACTATCCAAACGATCCACAGGATCCACACGGTCCAACACGATCCACACGATCCACACGATCCACACGATCCACACGGTCCAACACGATCCACACGATCCACACAATCCACACCATCCACGCGATCCACACAATCCACACCAACCACCACGGTCCACGCGGTCCACACGATCCACATGATCCAAACGATCCAACACGATCCACACAATCCAAACGATCCACACGATCCAACACGATCCAAACGATCCAACACGATCCACACGATGCAACACGATCCACACAATCCACACAATCCAAACGATCCACACGATCCAACACGATCCACACAATTCAAACGATCCACACGATCCACACAATCCACACGGTCCAACACGATCCACACGATCCACACGATCCACACAATCCACACGGTCCAACACGATCCACACGATCCACACAATCCACACGGTCCAACACGATCCACACGATCCACACGATCCACACGATCCACACGGTCCAACACGATCCACACGGTCCAACACGATCCACACAATCCAAACGATCCACACGATCCATACTGTCCAACACGATCCACATGATCCAACACGATCCACACTATCCAAACGATCCACACGATCCACACGATCCACACGATCCACACGGTCCAACACAATCCACACGATCCACACGATCCACACGATCCACACAATCCACACGGTCCAACACGATCCACACGATCCACACAATCCACACGGTCCAACACGATCCACATGATCCACACGATCTACACGATCCACACGATCCACATGATCCACATGATCCACACGATCTACACGATCCACACGATCCACACAATCCACACGGTCCAACACGATCCACACGATCCACACGATCCACACGGTCCAACACGATCCACACGATCCACAAGATCCAACACGATCCACACAATCCACACGGTCCAACACGATCCACACGATCCACACGATCCACACGATCCACACAATCCACACGATCCACACGGTCCAACACGATCCACACAATCCAAACGATCCACACGATCCACACGATCCACACGATCCACACGATCCATACTGTCCAACACGATCCACACGATCCAACACGATCCACACTATCCAAACGATCCACAAGATCCAACACGATCCACACAATCCACACGGTCCAACACGATCCACACGATCCACACGATCCACACGATCCACACGATCCACACGATCCACACGGTCCAACACGATCCACACGATCCACACGATCCACACGATCCACACGATCCACACGATCCACACGATCCACACGGTCCAACACGATCCACACGATCCACACGATCCACACGGTCCAACACGATCCACACGATCCACACGATCCACACGATCCACACGATCCACACGATCCACACGATCCACACGATCCACACGGTCCAACACGATCCACACGGTCCAACACGATCCACACGATCCACACGATCCACACGATCCACACGGTCCAACACGATCCACACGATCCACACGATCCACACGGTCCAACATGATCCACACGATCCACACTATCCACACGATCCACACGATCCAACACGATCCACACGATCCACACGATCCACACGGTCCAACATGATCCACACGATCCACACGATCCACACGATCCACACGATCCACACGATCCACACGGTCCAACACGATCCACACGATCCACACGATCCACACGATCCACACGATCCACACGGTCCAACACGATCCACACGATCCACACGATCCACACGATCCACACAATCCACACCATCCAACACGATCCACGCGATCCACACGATCCACACGATCCACACGATCCACACGGTCCAACACGATCCACACGATCCACACGGTCCAACACGATCCACACGATCCACACGATCCACACGATCCACACGGTCCAACACGATCCACACGATCCACACGATCCACACAATCCACACCATCCACGCGATCCACACAATCCACACCATCCACCACGGTCCACGCGGTCCACACGATCCACATGATCCAAACGATCCAACACGATCCACACAATCCAAACGATCCACACGATCCAACACGATCCAAACGATCCAACACGATCCACACGATCCAACACGATCCACACAATCCACACAATCCAAACGATCCACACGATCCACACGATCCACACGATCCAAACGATCCACACGATCCAACACGATCCACACAATCCAAACGATCCACACGATCCACACAATCCACACGGTCCAACACGATCCACACGATCCACACGATCCACACGATCCACACGGTCCACACGATCCAACACGATCCATAAGATCCACACGATCCACACGATCCACACGATCCACACGATCCACACGGTCCACACGATCCAACACGATCCACACGGTCCAACACGATCCACACGATCCACACAATCCACACGGTCCAACACGATCCACACGATCCACACGATCCACACGGTCCAACACGATCCACACGGTCCAACACGATCCACACAATCCAAACGATCCACACGATCCACACGATCCATACTGTCCAACACGATCCACACGATCCAACACGATCCACACTATCCAAACGATCCACACGATCCACACGATCCACACAATCCACACGGTCCAACACAATCCACACGATCCACACGATCCACACGATCCACACAATCCACACGGTCCAACACGATCCACACGATCCACACAATCCACACGGTCCAACACGATCCACACGGTCCAACACGATCCACACGATCCACACGATCCACACGATCCACACGATCCACACGATCCACACGGTCCAACACGATCCACACAATCCAAACGATCCACACGATCCACACGATCCACACGATCCACACGATCCACACGATCCATACTGTCCAACACGATCCACACAATCCAACACGATCCACACTATCCAAACGATCCACAAGATCCAACACGATCCACACAATCCACACGGTCCAACACGGTCCACACGATCCACACGATCCACACGATCCACACGATCCACACGATCCACACGATCCACACGGTCCAACACGATCCACACGATCCACACGATCCACACGATCCACACGATCCACACGATCCACACGATCCACACGGTCCAACACGATCCACACGATCCACACGATCCACACGGTCCAACACGATCCACACGATCCACACGATCCACACGATCCACACGATCCACACGATCCACACGGTCCAACACGATCCACACGATCCACACGATCCAACACGATCCACACGGTCCAACACGATCCACACGATCCACACGATCCACACGGTCCAACATGATCCACACGATCCACACGATCCACACGATCCACACGATCCAACACGATCCACACGATCCACACGATCCACACGGTCCAACATGATCCACACGATCCACACGATCCACACGATCCACACGGTCCAACACGATCCACACGATCCACACGATCCACACGATCCACACGATCCACACGATCCACACGATCCACACGGTCCAACACGATCCACACGATCCACACGATCCACACGATCCACACAATCCACACCATCCAACACGATCCACGCGATCCACACGATCCACACGATCCACACGATCCACACGGTCCAACACGATCCACACGATCCACACGGTCCAACACGATCCACACGATCCACACGATCCACACCATCCACGCGATCCACACAATCCACACCATCCACCACGGTCCACGCGGTCCACACGATCCACATGATCCACACGGTCCAACACGATCCACACGATCCACACGATCCACACGATCGACACGATCCACACAATCCACACCATCCACGCGATCCACACAATCCACACCATCCACCACGGTCCACGCGGTCCACACGATCCACATGATCCAAACGATCCAACACGATCCACACAATCCAAACGATCCACACGATCCAACACGATCCAAACGATCCAACACGATCCACACGATCCAACACGATCCACACAATCCACACAATCCAAACGATCCACACTATCCACACGATCCACACGATCCAAACGATCCATACGATCCAACACGATCCACACAATCCAAACGATCCACACGATCCACACAATCCACACGGTCCAACACGATCCACACGATCCACACGATCCACACGGTCCACACGATCCAACACGATCCATAAGATCCACACGATCCACACGATCCACACGATCCACACGGTCCACACGATCCAACACGATCCACACGATCCAACACGATCCACACGATCCACACGATCCACACAATCCACACGGTCCAACACGATCCACACGATCCACACAATCCACACGGTCCAACACGATCCACACGATCCACACGATCCACACGATCCACACGGTCCAACACGATCCACACAATCTAAACGATCCACACGATCCACACGATCCATACTGTCCAACACGATCCACACGATCCAACACGATCCACACTATCCAAACGATCCACACGATCCACACGATCCACACAATCCACACGGTCCAACACAATCCACACGATCCACACGATCCACACGATCCACACAATCCACACGGTCCAACACGATCCACACGATCCACACAATCCACACGGTCCAACACGATCCACATGATCCACACGATCTACACGATCCACACGATCCACATGATCCACACGATCTACATGATCCACACGATCCACACAATCCACACGGTGCAAACGGTGCAACAGGCAAATATACATCTCTGGACCATCAAATAGAAACATTTCAACTGGAAACTGAGAAAATGTGTTTAAATGGTTAGATTTTTATTCAGTTTAATCCGTTGATTTTATGGGAGATTGTAATGTTTTCTCAAAATACTCTCCACTTCACGTTTAAAAATCTCCATCTAATATGGAACCTTCTGGTCTTCATCCTTCATCAGAACATCAGGAACACGTCATATAAAGAGGCCACTTCATTTAACATATTTAAACATGCTATACTTCTGTACTTTCAGTTAAACTAGATTCATTTAAAGACAAAAGAAGTCATCTGGACAATGTTTTTAAAATCAAGATGTTTCTGAAAGTCATTTTCAATCTAAAGGAGGTAGAGCCGCTTTCGTTCGGCTCCTTTAGATTGAAAATGACTTTGGAATGGAAGTTGAAACAGGCACAGAACGCGACCAGAGAGAGAAATTGAAATAAAAAATAAAAAAAAGACATAAACTTGACAATAATAATAAACAAAACAATCAAATAAAGATAAAAATCCCATTTAGTCCAAAGTCGGTCAAATATCTTTAAAGACCATTTATGTTTCCTGGCTGTGCCTAGAATGTTCCACAGTATTGCACTAAAAATAGATCCATCTTGTATTTATCTAATTACAATAGCTAGAAAAGGATTACGTCTCCACAGACCTGACATGTAACTCGTCGTCTCCGTGGTAGTTGCCATACTGTACTCTCCCTGACCCATGAGCCTGACCTGTGACCCTGACCTGTGACCCTGGGCTTTGTGCAGGCGTGGTGGACCTGAACCTGTGCAGCATCCGGGACATGGAGGTGATCGAGCTGAGCAAACGCTCCAGCGGTCAGGCCTTCGAGGTCATCCTCAAGCCCCCCTCCTTCGACGGCAGTCCAGAGCTCAGGGTGACCACCCCGCCCCGGCCCAAGCCCTCCCTGGAGGAGATCCAGAAGAAGCTGGAGGCGGCGCACGAGAGGAGAAAGGTACGGCCAATGAAACACAGTCAAATAATGAATTACAGGCAGTTGTAAAGCTTTATCTATTAGAACAAATACTCGATACACAAGATTTTCTGATCGGGTCATATTGATACGATTTCTGTGGTTTTCTTATTTTGCTTTTAAATTGTCAGATAACATCTGTAGTAATTATAAATGACAGTTTTACACTAATCAAGCTGCAGTTTGTGAAGAACAGCTGAAAGTTCTGCTCAAAACACAACATTTGGCACAATTTACACAACTTCAACATCAGCGAAATAAAAGTCAAATCATACTTTCTGTGCACGTCGGAGGCATTTCGGGTCAGCGTGAAGCATGGTTGCTAGGTAACACATCTGGAATTCCGTAGTGTGATGTCATGACTTACAACGAGGAAGTAAAATCATAAACTTGAAACAAACTGTCATGTCATGTTTTGCAGTGAAGTCCGTCAAAAGCACAAATGCATCAGACGGATATTTTATATACAAACAGATTCAAGTCATTCCACAGTAAAGGCACTTCAAATGAGGCGGAAAACATTAGCTGTAGTTGTCATTTGAGCTCGATCAGAAGGAGCCGTTACTTTTGGTGACATGACTCGTGTTTTTTGCAGTGCCAGGAGGCGGAGCTGCTGAAACACTTGGCCGGGCGGCGGGAGCACGAGCGGGAGGTGGCACAGAAAGCCTTAACCAAAGAGCGCCAGGAGCAACCGCACAGAAACATGCACCTGAACGCCTCACAGGAGCAGCCGCAGGTCAGTGTCCAGCAGGGGGCGCCACAGAGAGCGGAGCAAACTCATCTATAACGTGTTCATCCATGAAGTTTAATACAGCGACAAGTACAGGACAATATATTGATAACAATGCAAGCGCTCTGGCTGTTATTGGCTGTTTGAATAGATGTTTACTGCATCCATTAAACACATTTTAAAGTGCGATATATCGTTACAACAAACTATTTGAAACGGCCTCATGCCACTGACACAATAACTCTGAACTAGGATTATCCCAGAAAACACTTTTTCAAATGTACAGTATTAAAAAAACATGAGCTGCAATAAAAAAAGCAGAATCCAAACACTTAAGTTGTTAATTGGTGTCTGTAATTAGACTTTGGAGATACTTTTGTGACAGTCTGCAGCTCAGATCTTATCTTTAGACCACATCAAAATATAAATAAAGTAAATCACCTCTAAAAACTACTGTCACAGCTTACATTAATTGAACAAAAAGTATAGTAACGGCCGTGATACATGAGTCCAGATGAACCAGTTGAGGAAACGACATCAGAGAAGCATCGATCATAAAGACATGATTCTGATCAGAATTGCCAAACTCTATATTATCAATATAACATCAGATCCATGTATCTAACCCTGACAGTTAGCAGGGTATGTTTTGGGCGGGGTCAGTATGGCTAGTGGGCGGGGTCAGTATGGCTTGTGGCCTTGGCTCACCTCTGGTCTCTCCCTTCAGGTGTCATGACGGCCTGATCACAACACAAGCTGAACATTCATGGAAGCCATTTCGGAGGCTGACGAGGAGGAGACCATTGCACTAGGAAGCTGTGCCCACACTGGGGGCTGATCTTTGCCCGGCGGCGGCGGCGTTGTCTTCGCGGGGACAGCCCTGAGGACGCAGGACTCATGCAGGACTTCACCACCAGTGCCATGTTTGCCTGTGACATAAGTGTGTACATAAGGACGCTCTTTGTGGTCTCTGTTTCTCATGTTCCGACCCATCCTCCGCTCGCTCAAGCTGGGCTCCTTCACACTGTGGCACCGGGGGCAGTTTGGCCCAGGAGACGGGGGCAGAGAGGGTTGAATGTGGACAGATCCGTGACCCGCACTGGAGGATTCTGCATAACGCTTTCATTTAAAGGTCCTATAGTACGCACGCCGTCATTCGTCTGATGTGTCGACGCTCTGCTCCGTGAAGCAGTTTGTATCAAGCTAAAAACAACAGCTGCTCGCGCCAAGTTCATTTGCAAGTGCCAGACCACATCATCAGTGCGCAATATTCAGATATTTAGAGCGCTGTGTCAGGCTGAGTCCCACACATGGTTTTCACAAGAGTTGGACTTTTCATTTGACAGTGTTTCTTGCTGCGGTTGCCGTGGTAAACTCCTGCTTTACTCAATGCATGGCTCACAACACGATCATATCACAATTTTGCAATAATCGATCTATTGCACATGATTTTATGCCGTTCATCACAGTTTATAAAGAACCAAATACATTTTAGCAAAAGTATTGATTTGTTAAACCACAAACTTAAAATGAAACACGCCCATTTTGATCTGAATGATGTATATGAATATGTCAGATGAAGAGCATAAACAAGTGTCCATGTTGCTAAGCTGCACCGGAGTGGAAATGTGAGCTTTATTAGATTATGTCTGGTTTAGACTTTCAAAACAAAGAGGAGCTTGTGAAAGAGCCAAACGGACAAAATATCCACTAAAATGTGCAGGAATGATGTTGTTTCATGAGGATCAGAACATGGTTAAAGACATATTGCATATTATAGGACCTTTATCATTTTTACTTGATCCAAACACAATGAGAACTCCACTGATGTTTTTCTTTCAAATGTTCCTGTGAAATCTTCCGTTGAACATAACATAATATCATACTTCTCAAATAGAAACGTACTCCAGTTCTACAATATGAGCGGGTTTGTTTTATTCTTGTTTTCAAAGTGTAACTATTAGACATTTTCTCACTTGTCTGTGTGAGATGTGGATGTGGACGTCATCTGAGCTGAGAGGATGAGATACTCTTCAAATATTACTGATAAATGCTATGTACAGAGATCATATTCTATTTTCAAAGCTCATAATAAAACTATACAATGAAGATGGTTGTTCTGATACTTTTATTGCAAGGCAAAGGCACACCGTCCGCATATAAATATCAGTTTAGCAATAAATATGAATAAATAACGTATAAATAAAAAGATAAATAAGGTTTCAAACGACACACTACACACTGTGTGTCCTCAGAGCTTCAGCTGAAAAGGACAGATATTATGCATTATTTGTTGTAATTAGCCTTGAGTTCCTTTTCTTTTGTATAAACAGCAGACTTCCTGTCACTCTGTCCACACTAGAAACTGACCTTTGAGCTTCATCTGCTGGCTGCGGAGGGAATTACATCAGAGATTCATACATGTGCTTTTCCTTTGACGTGTTTATGCAGCCACGCAGTTGTAATGATCGTGATTTGACAACAGAAATGCTCAGAACGACTCTGGTGATGATTTTTGGACTTAAAAGGCGGGTCATAGGCGGGTCATAGGCGGGTCATAGGCGGGTCATAGGTGGAATATGACATCACAGATCGAGGAACATTGACACTTGGAGGGGAGAGGACTTTTTAACACGATTCTTCAAACAAGCGTGAATGAAATACAACTGCAGGTGTGTTTTTGATCAGGGAACAAAAACGATAAAATCATCAACATTCCCGATTACAAGAGCCTGATGTGATAGTGTTAACTCGCTCTTGAAGCATCACATTCATACTAAACAGTTAGACGTGAAGTGAAGGTGACCACTTGACTGGACAGGGTGGTCATCCCCTGACCTCACTGATGCTGCACGACCACAGGCTTGACACACGTGCAGGCCACGGCGATCAGGCGGCGCTCCAGTTTGAAGTGGTAGGGGTGGCTGCTGTGGGACGGACGCACTCTCCGCACTAACAGGACCTCGTGCATTATGGGTCTGGACTCCAGGCTCCGGTTCTCCTGGCCGTCCATGTCCAGACAGCCCTTCAGCAGGCAGCGCGCCTCCGAGATGCTGGGAGGGTACAGGGACTGGTCGTGGGTCGTGCTGCGGGCAGGATGAATAACCTTTAGGACTTGTTCTTATTCCATTATACGTTTCTCCTCAGTCACACTCAAAGCTTGGACTAAACCAGTGCCAGAGCAGAACCAAATCAAGTCTACATCAGGACTAAACCAGCGTCAAACCAGGAGCAAAGCAGGACGACAGTGAACGCAGCCACAGTCACAACATATATTCTAGTTCCTGGGTCACTTCTGTACACTGTATCAGAGTTTGGTGCGATTTTTGAAGATTAAACGAGCAAAAACTGTCGGTTCTGTCTGCAAATGCAAATTCACCTGGTATTATGTATACATTTCAGCTCAAATCTCAAATATATCTTAATATTAGCCAAATGCATCTTGAGATATTATGTATTAAAAACATACAAATGGATCAAATTGATGATATAATTCTGGATTATCTCTGAATAAGACCAGCTGAGAATATGAACACCCTTTAACCGTCACTAAACAGACATTCAATTGTAAAAAAATTGTAAATAGGACCCAATAATTCCAAATGCAAAGTCTGAAATTTACCATTTTGACAAACATCCATTAATGAAATAAAATAATAATAACAATGTTCTACCTTAATTCCCATGTATTAAATAAAAGTATCCCATCTTTATTTTTCCTGTGATCAAACTTCAGCCCTAAACCTCCCAGGTCTTCTCGCTCACTGGGCCGAGCGCCGTCTTACTTGTACGTCCAGGGGGAGATGGAGGAGTTGTGCAGGGCCCTCGCCGCATGCATGGGGGTCAGAGCATCGGGGTCCACCTGCAGGCCGACCATGTGCTTGGAGTTCCCGCTGGCTCTCGGGATCCGGGCCCCCTCCGTCGCCGTCAGCACCATCAGCAGCAGCACCAGGATGGAAGCGCAGGACGTCTGAGGAGCACAAGCGGAGCACAAGCGGAGCCAAGCGGTCAGGATCGGTCGGCAGTTTTGACCGACTGCCGGCGTCGTCAAAACTAAAGTGAAACTATGATCGCAACGTGGATATCTGAGGTACTTTTCAACCAACAAACGCCTCGGTAGAACGTCGCGGTTCAGAGTTTGGTAAAGGACCAAACCCAAACTGACAATCACAAACCACAATCTCAACGGAATCCAGAGCGTGACGTGATTTAGACGCGGCGAGGACGGAACGGCTGAGAAGTAAAGTCAATATGTTGTGCGCCGACTGTCGATTCACTGCCGAAATAAATGTTTTTACACAATGTTTGCCCCGTAAGTCACTTGTCTCATCTCGTTCTGCTAAACAAATGTTTTATTGACCCTTTAAAATTGAAAAAAGTCATCTCGATGCAGATCAGGGAATTTCTAACAACAAATAAGCAGCAATTTAGAGTTTCCATGGTGGAAATGTGAGTCATTCTGCTTTTCTATTAAAGAGGACGACAAATGTACTATTTTTAAGTAAATCTGTTGAAGAAATGAAAAACGATGTGATTGGAACGATGTGATTGGATTTGTCCAGTAAAACCTGAAGATCTGGACTTTGCCTTTGTCAAAAATGCACATGTAAAATACAGTTTCAGGCTCAGGTTTCTCACTTTACGTGGTTAATCCCATTGTTCCATTTCACTTTTGCCTCCATTCATTGGCATTTACAACAGATTTGTCCCCAAACCTTAAACAAGTCCATTGAAGAACACTTTAAGTCGAGCATTTTTGAAGATTAAAATGTCTAAAAAGTTTGTCATATTAAACATTTCCCACCCAAACCTCTCTCTCAGCTCATCACAGCGAACACTTTCTTCAGTGAACTCACCTTGATGCAGGAGGAAGTCATGGTGGAGTCAGGTCTTCTGCAGTGTGTAACAGGCTCCGCGGGTTCAGCTGGAGGTTGAGGCCGGGCCGTTGTGCTTTGGCGTAGGTCGCGGCTCACGCTTTTATCGGGAGGGCCTGGCGCCTGGTGTTTCCTGTGATGATGTAACGGATGTGACTTGTGTCTTTGAACCCACACACCTCGTCTGACCCACTTTTACAACGCGCACAGTCAAGGTGGCGCTCCCTTTTCTGATGCATTTGCCGAATATCGAAGCGTTTGAACACGGCGAGCGGCCACGATCAGCACCGCACGCAGGGAAATTAACCTGTTCATGTGTCACCTCCAGAGACTCGACGACTGGTCAATTCATGGATCCATAAGGGTTCTATGGGTTTAAAGATCATTTTTCTTGAATCTAGCCTGATTTGCAATGTAGGAAATAATAGAAAACATTGTATTATCCCAGCTGCAAACACATGAACACACAACAATGAGCCTTAAAAAGAGAGTTTAAGTGTCCCTCTTTTCAGTGTCCATTCTGTGCACTGTAGAACTCCAGCTCCTGACACAATAGAACGAATTCACAATAGGAAGAATTACAACAATATATACTGTATATAAACTATTGAAATCAGGATCCGGTGCATTCTTAGAGTTTGTCAGAGCAAAAAATTGTTCCTTGTTCCATTGTGCTTTGTGAGTAAAGTCGGAAATCTGAAGTCTCAGAATGACCCATAACGCAGCAAGAACGCTACAGATCCAAGGGACATCTGAGAACACCTCTAATGAAGCAATTTATTCATTTTAATGAAGAGCTGCTCTGTCACTCACTGTTCCACCACAGCAGGAGCCAACAGGAGTTTTATCGCACCAAATACAAACACTCAGACATGGCCTTTTGTACGAGTACTAACGGTAGCTTCAGGCTAAATGCTACCACCATTCTTGCACTGCCTGCTGTATTTTTTTTTACTACGGCAAGTCAACAACCCTGTTAAGACTCTTTTGTGACTTAATATTAATTAGTTGTGCTTAAAATGTTCATAATTTGCCAGGAAATGTCTTAAAAGCGCAAAAAAGTTATTTTCATATTGAATTAATGGAGCGTTTACACCCACACAGGCCACGCCCTCCAATGCCCATAAAGGGCATGTCTGAGGTAAATACATGCTGGAAGATCAGTTCAGCTCAGGTAAAGATGAAAGTTTGAATTATATTTTATTTATTTGCCCTCTGCATTTGACCTACTTTGACCTACTAAGTAGTTCATCTGAAGTTCAAATGAACTCGGCCCCTGGGGTAGGTGACGGGCAGTGGCACTCATTTCTGTCCAGGATCCTCAGCAGAATGAATAATTCACTTGGAGGTAATTACACAAATGTTTGATTTGACAAATAAAACCTGATACAAAACACATTTATTTTTGTTTAAATGAAACAGGAGTGTCAAATATAAGGCCTGCGGGCCGTATCCAGCCCTCCAGATGTTTTTATCAGGCCCGCGAAACATATAATAATTTCATTCACCGATAATCCTTTGCAGCAGCTGCCCCTCCCCCTCGCCGCTCAGCGCTGCCGTGCTGCTGGAGCCTCTCCTCAGTTTCTGTTGCAGAAAAGTACAAAACTTTACAGATTTGTCTTGAGCAGAGGTCTGAGCAGGGAAAGAGACGCATGGCTTTGGGAAATACGTGGAAGTAAGAAAGAAAACGGTTTTGTGGACGTTAGAGTTGTGCTAAAAGTGGCACTAATGTGGAGCTAATGTGGAGCTAATGTGGAGCTAATGTGGAGCTAACAACAAGACAACACTTCAGTAATGACAGTTCTTTGAGGAAAACATCCAAACAAACCTGGACGAATCAGGAGCCAGGTAAAATCACAGGTCAGAGAGTAATAAAGTCTGAACATGAGTGAAGCTGATGTGACTGTGTCCACTCTGATGAGACTGTGTCCACTCTGATGTGACTGTGTCCACTCTGATGAGACTGTGTCCACTCTGATGAGACTGTGTCCACTCTGATGTGACTGTGTCCACTCTGATGTGACTGTGTCCACTCTGATGAGACTGTGTCCACTCTGATGAGACTGTGTCCACTCTGATGAGACTGTGTCCACTCTGATGTGACTGTGTCCACTCTGATGAGACTGTGTCCACTCTGATGAGACTGTGTCCACTCTGATGTGACTGTGTCCACTCTGATGAGACTGTGTCCACTCTGATGAGAGTGTGTCCACTCTGATGTGACTGTGTCCACTCTGATGTGACTGTGTCCACTCTGATGTGACTGTGTCCACTCTGATGTGACTGTGTCCACTCTGATGAGACTGTGTCCACTCTGATGAGACTGTGTCCACTCTGATGAGACTGTGTCCACTCTGATGTGACTGTGTCCACTCTGATGAGACTGTGTCCACTCTGATGTGACTGTGTCCACTCTGATGAGACTGTGTCCACTCTGATGTGACTGTGTCCACTCTGATGAGACTGTGTCCACTCTGATGAGACTGTGTCCACTCTGATGTGACTGTGTCCACTCTGATGTGACTGTGTCCACTCTGATGAGACTGTGTCCACTCTGATGTGACTGTGTCCACTCTGATGTGACTGTGTCCACTCTGATGAGACTGTGTCCACTCTGATGTGACTGTGTCCACTCTGATGAGACTGTGTCCACTCTGATGTGACTGTGTCCACTCTGATGAGACTGTGTCCACTCTGATGAGACTGTGTCCACTCTGATGAGACTGTGTCCACTCTGATGTGACTGTGTCCACTCTGATGAGACTGTGTCCACTCTGATGTGACTGTGTCCACTCTGATGTGACTGTGTCCACTCTGATGTGACTGTGTCCTCTCTGATGAGACTGTGTCCACTCTGATGAGACTGTGTCCACTCTGATGTGACTGTGTCCACTCTGATGAGACTGTGTCCACTCTGATGTGACTGTGTCCACTCTGATGAGACTGTGTCCACTCTGATGAGACTGTGTCCACTCTGATGTGACTGTGTCCACTCTGATGTGACTGTGTCCACTCTGATGTGACTGTGTCCACTCTGATGAGACTGTGTCCACTCTGATGAGAGTGTGTCCACTCTGATGTGACTGTGTCCACTCTGATGAGACTGTGTCCACTCTGATGAGACTGTGTCCACTCTGATGAGACTGTGTCCACTCTGATGAGACTGTGTCCACTCTGATGTGACTGTGTCCACTCTGATGAGACTGAGGAGCTGGACACATCAGAATGCACTCATTTGATTCATTGCTCGATGAAGTCAGATTATTTAATCCAAACAGTCTTATGCATGGATGTGTAGCTCAGTAGGACAGGCCTTTGCCCTTCACGTGGGAGGATCGGCTCCAAAGCCCCTCTTTACATGTTTTTGTTGATTTTTTCACTTTTGTGTCATCCACGAGACAGGTCAAGACTGATGCTTATACATAAAGTCACTGCTGCTGCTGCAGCTGCTGCTGCTGCATGAATATGGACTCAAAGTCTTTCACCTGCTGGAGATTTATGTCCACAAAGAACTATCAATAAACTACATAAAACTGTTATGTACATTTTACGTGGCTGCTCACGCCCTGAGCATCCACGCTCTCAGACAGTCCTGGTTTAAACATGTTTAAACTGTCATGTGTCCGTTGTGTGTCAATACTGATCATGTGGGATTCAGTTTTAGAACGCAGAGCTTCCATTGCAACTGCAAAAACATAATTTGACTGATGGAAAAATAGTTTCCACAGCGACTAATCCTCAAATCAAAGTCATAATTAGAAAAAAAAATCCAGAGCAAAAAAGGCGAGAAACGCTGCAGCTCTGAGCGAGTCTGAGCGGCTGTGACCTGAATCGCAGTCATCTTGTGAGTAAAGCTGATGACAGCGTGGTGCCAGAGTGAGGTATTGGCCTGCTTTGATCTAATCACTGATGTACAGTTGAGATGTAGATGTGCATCTCCTCTCAGCTCACACGACACCGAGGATTCCCCTTGAAATCAGGACCACCAACCGCCAAGTGTGTTTCCCAATCGCCGCTGTCTCCCTGGCACTGTCCTTGCATTGTCTCTCAAAGGTCAAAGTATATCACACTCTCATTACAGTCCGTCTGTGTAACCTTTCTGCTGGACAAATGCATGTTTTTCAAGGTACTTTTTAAATATGCATTTATTTTAGCAATAACACCTGTAAGTGAATAAATACAAGATGCCAACATGTCACGCCCACAATGTGGAACATTCAGCTCAAGCAAGAACAACACGTGTCTGACAGAATGTGCCTTTTCTCACAACAATCAAAAGTAATAGTAAAGTCTCTCGTGAGGCAAGTGAGACAGAGAAGTACTGCAAGTATATTAGACTGTGTTTGACCCACGTCTGTATGTGAAGCAGTATGTGAAGTAACTGTAATATGCCAGGTGAGAGGCTAAATACATATATATATATATATATATATATATATATATATATATATATATATATAGAGCACGAGTCCTGTATTATCTAAATTATATCAGACAAACTGCAGCACATTTAATCACAATCAAACTGTGCCAGAAACAAAACCCTGGGAACTTTTCTTAAACAAGGAAATTGAAATGACATTCAGCTCGTTGCATGTGTCAAAGAAGCAAAGATCTTTAAAGATAAGCTCAGTGATGGGTGGGTGGATGTGGTGGTGGTGGTGGTGGTGGTGTAGTGCCCTTTGTGAGTGCCCAGGGACTGCCCCACTCACTGTGGTGGTCTGCAAGGAACCAAAGCACCTCCTGGAACTGAGACGTCACACTCATGATCCTGGAAATGACACTGAACATCTTCTGTAGCGTCACATCTCAGGACGTCCGAGTCAGAAAAGGTTCTATTTCCATCGTCAGTGAAGAAAATTCAAAACCTTTTGCTTTGGCAACACAATGAGACAGAAACAATGAATCAAATATAAATGATATAAAGTGGGATCAAATAAAAGTAAGTTTAAAATACTTGCTAGCCCCTGTCCAGAGTGAGCCCCGCCTCAAGCCCAAAGGCACTGAGAGGCTGCAGTCACGTGACCCAGAATGGGAAGAAGCGGCATCAGTGGGAATAAAAAACATTTTACAAGGAAATGTTACATATGATATTATTGGTGATGTGCAATCATGAGGAGGACTTCTGTCTCAAATTGATGAATGTCCTCCACACTCTTTATTCCCATTTAATGCTTAAAGTGGGCTGTTCAAGGAAGCCTCCAGAAGAAAAAGAAAGAAAATTAAACAAAGTACAATTTCTTCTTTGAAAGCTTTTGTATCTTTAACAACGGACCCAGTCTCATTTTCTCCTCCCCAGATTTAGCTTTTGCTAAACTAATTGTCCAAGGAGAAAAAACAACCTGTAACTGAATAAATGCAAGATTCATGTTAAACCTTTTAAAGGGAAAACTTCAAAGCCCGTTCACTGCTCCACAAACTGATCTGTTCACACTCCAATAATGTCTTGAATCAAGCCAAACGTGAAAGTGTTTGATGTTTAATGTCGCACTGTGAGGACCAGTTCTGCAGATGAGCTCGATGCGATGCAACTGCTCTTGCAACAATATTACAGCAAACCCCAATAACCCATTAACCTACTTAGACTGAAGCAGGTCTGAGGCGCTTCCTCAGGCTCCGCCCTCACGTCATACATGACATTGTGCCTAAAACACGGTGCAACACTGGCTTCCTGTGCTGGTTTGTGCCGTGTTAGCTCTGGAGAAGTGCTGACTCCTCTGACTGAAAGTGTTGCACATTCTGGGTGTATTTGTGGTCACCCAAAGGTGCTGATGACTTTCACAGAGCTTTACCTCATCAAAGTCAGAGCACCTAATATGGAAACAGGAAGTAATCCTATCTTTAGTTCTGATAACAGAAAGAAAAAGAGGAACGACAATAACATTCATCTAAAAAAAGCCTGTTTCTGCTCTGGAAGTACATTTTATTGTTCACCTTTAACCAGCTTTAACTTATGAATCATAATCATAATTCAGAGTCTTTAAAGAACACACTGTACAGCAGGTGATGATGTAAACTCTGAGGAAACTCATTTTGACCGCTCGTGCCTCCAGTTCTGACCATGAACACCAGAGAGAGTCATCCTCACTGTAAATAAGAGTCTGTACTTTTTCTATGATTTGTATTTACATGTATACTTGATTTATACTAGATTTGAATATATTTATACAGATTTAAATATATTTTAAAGGGAGTTTTTATTATTCCACTTCTGTGCCTAATTTGCTGCAGCACTGGAATTTCCCCAGTGTGAGACAAAGACAGGTTCTTTTATCTAATCTTATCTAATCTTATCTTATCTAATCTTATCTAATCTTATCTTATCTTGTCTGGTCTGAGCAGGTGAAAGTGTAAAGGTAAATGCAGACTTTATACTTCACATACTTCCTCTGGACTAGTCCTCACGATCACATGAGGTCATGGAAGTGGCCCAATGTGAACTTATGTATCATTCTTTAAAGAAAATAACTTCTTATGAGAAAGTATTTCAGCTCATGTTGTTTTTTATGACGTGAAATCGAGCTTTATTCAGATGGAGTCATGTTTGTTTGAGTAATCCTACATTGTCTGCTTGAAATATGTCTGTTCTCACCTACCCCCTGTCCCTGCCCACTGCACCATAAAACCCAAGAAGAGAAACTCTATTTTCCCTGTTAGAAACAAATGACGGATTAAACAAACACAGGATATGCAGATAAAATGCCAATACAATGTTTAATAAAATGAACAAATAAATAAAAACACACATAAAAATGATGCCAAACAAGAGCATGGCTGTGTGTGGTCCTCAACAAGTGCTTTGACTTCATTAAAAGGCATAAAATAATTGCTGAAAGCCTTTTTCCTGACTCTCAAGAGTGAAATACTTGATCTGAAGTTCAGCAAACGTGTTAAATAATGATGCACCATGACAGTGAGAGACTTAGAAACAAACAATATTCAGCTGAAATTATTCCAAAAATTCAGATTCCGGGTCATAAAGTATGTTTGTGGTTAAAAGTGTCACACAGACATTTTTATGCAAATCAAAATCCACTGCTCCCTGATGCTGTGGGCATCGATACTAACGTGCAAATATCACTAATCAATATGTGTAAATGTTAAGGTTAGGTCTGTGTTTTCTCATGCACACGTGCACTCCAGCAGTGTTCTCTCATGCACACATGCACTCCAGCAGTGTTCTCTCATGCACACATGCACTCCAGCAGTGTTCTCTCATGCACACATGCACTCCAGCAGTGTTTTCTCATGCACACATGCACTCCAGCAGTGTTCTCTCATGCACACATGCACTCCAGCAGTGTTTTCTCATGCACACATGCACTCCAGCAGTGTTCTCTCATGCACACATGCACTCCAGCAGTGTTTTCTCATGCACACATGCACTCCAGCAGTGTTCTCTCATGCACACATGCACTCCAGCAGTGTTTTCTCATGCACACGTGCACTCCAGCAGTGTTTTCTCATGCACACGTGCACTCCAGTAGTGTTTTCTCATGCACATGTGCACTCCAGCAGTGTTTTCTCATGCACATGTGCACTCCAGCAGTGTTTTCTCATGCACACGTGCACTCCAGCAGTGTTTTCTCATGCACACGTGCACTCCAGCAGTGTTCTCTCATGCACACGTGCACTCCAGCAGTGTTTTCTCATGCACACGTGCACTCCAGCAGTGTTTTCTCATGCACACGTGCACTCCAGCAGTGTTTTCTCATGCACACGTGCACTCCAGCAGTGTTTTCTCATGCACATGTGCACTCCAGCAGTGTTTTCTCATGCACACGTGCACTCCAGCAGTGTTTTCTCATGCACATGTGCACTCCAGCAGTGTTTTCTCATGCACACGTGCACTCCAGCAGTGTTTTCTCATGCACACGTGCACTCCAGCAGTGTTTTCTCATGCACACGTGCACTCCAGCAGTGTTTTCTCATGCACACGTGCACTCCAGCAGTGTTTTCTCATGCACACGTGCACTCCAGCAGTGTTTTCTCATGCACATGTGCACTCCAGCAGTGTTTTCTCATGCACACGTGCACTCCAGCAGTGTTTTCTCATGCACACGTGCACTCCAGCAGTGTTTTCTCATGCACACGTGCACTCCAGCAGTGTTCTCTCATGCACATGTGCACTCCAGCAGTGTTCTCTCATGCACACGTGCACTCCAGCAGTGTTCTCTCATGCACACGTGCACTCCAGCAGTGTTCTCTCATGCACACGTGCACTCCAGCAGTGTTCTCTCATGCACACGTGCACTCCAGCAGTGTTCTCTCATGCACATGTGCACTCCAGCAGTGTTCTCTCATGCACACGTGCACTCCAGCAGTGTTCTCTCATGCACACGTGCACTCCAGCAGTGTTCTCTCATGCACACGTGCACTCCAGTAGTGTTCTCTCATGCACATGTGCACTCCAGTAGTGTTCTCTCATGCACACGTGCACTCCAGCAGTGTTCTCTCATGCACACATGCACTCCAGCAGTGTTTTCTCATGCACACGTGCACTCCAGCAGTGTTCTCTCATGCACACGTGCACTCCAGCAGTGTTTTCTCATGCACACGTGCACTCCAGCAGTGTTTTCTCATGCACACGTGCACTCCAGCAGTGTTTTCTCATGCACACGTGCACTCCAGCAGTGTTTTCTCATGCACACGTGCACTCCAGCAGTGTTTTCTCATGCACACGTGCACTCCAGCAGTGTTTTCTCATGCACACGTGCACTCCAGCAGTGTTTTCTCATGCACACGTGCACTCCAGCAGTGTTCTCTCATGCACACGTGCACTCCAGCAGTGTTCTCTCATGCACACGTGCACTCCAGCAGTGTTCTCTCATGCACACGTGCACTCCAGCAGTGTTCTCTCATGCACACGTGCACTCCAGCAGTGTTCTCTCATGCACACGTGCACTCCAGTAGTGTTCTCTCATGCACACGTGCACTCCAGTAGTGTTCTCTCATGCACACGTGCACTCCAGCAGTGTTCTCTCATGCACATATGCACTCCAGCAGTGTTTTCTCATGCACATATGCACTCCAGTAGTGTTCTCTCATGCACATGTGCACTCCAGTAGTGTTCTCTCATGCACATGTGCACTCCAGTAGTGTTCTCTCATGCACATGTGCACTCCAGTAGTGTTCTCTCATGCACATGTGCACTCCAGTAGTGTTCTCTCATGCACATGTGCACTCCAGTAGTGTTCTCTCATGCACATGTGCACTCCAGCAGTGTTTTCTCATGCACATGTGCACTCCAGTAGTGTTCTCTCATGCACATGTGCACTCCAGTAGTACTTTCCTGATCCGTCTGTGTCAGTGTTTATCATAAAGAGCCCATTAAAAACTCTTCTTTACACATTTGTTTATTGAAATACCTCCAGGCAGTATCAGTTATTGATCCAAAAAATGCCAAAAGATACCAAACATTTTGGCATTGCAAGAGGAAATGTAAAGTTACTTCAAAATCAGGAAAAACTACAACTCAAGTTACTTTAGGAGTAACTTTAAGAGCAACTTCAAGAGTAACTGTCTGGATCTGATGTTCAAATTGAAATGAATGTCGTTGGAAGGAACATTTTAAATGCACAAAATCAGGTATTTGAAAAGGATAGACACAAAAATGAGAAAAAATATATATGTATATATGTTCTCAACATAAATCAAATCAATTTATTTTTGTAAGGCCCAAAATCACAACAACAGTTGCCTCTGAGGGCCACAGGGAGAAATGAATCAACAATGTCTGTGGTGGCGATGAAGTCAGACAATGTCTGTGGTGGCGAGGGACGATGTCCCAGGGTCCTCTGTCCTTAGACTCTCCTTCTCGGCCAGGAAAAACTACAAAAAAAACCTCTTTGGGAAAAAAGCGTAGAAACCTGGAGGAGTTCCAGTGAAGGAGAGATCCGACTCTCACAGACGGACAGACGGACACGAGGGAGACTGGAGCTGGACCCACTCTTCAGGCAGAAGAGGGACCGACTGAGGCGAACTGGACCCACTCCTCAGGCAGATGAGGGACCGACTGAGGCGAACTGGACCCACTCTTCAGGCAGATGAAGGACCGTACACACAGGGCAGGGACACTTCATCAGGGGAGGGGCATCTGGGTCCACAGGTCCTCAGGAGTGAGAGAAAGAAAAAGAAGGCGGTGAACAGTTTGCAAGTGGAATTAAAAAATAAATATTGTTTGATAGCATAAGTAGTCAGAAGAAGAAGAGGATAGTGCTCAAGCTGCCATACTTCCCCCAGCATAGTTACTCCTAGGGCAGCGTAGCTGAAGCTGTGGGTTTATCTTTCTGTTCCTAACTAGTCTGACAAAGCTTAGATAAAGCTTTTGTCACTTGTAAACTCCTCAAAGTTGGAAGAGGAGCACAACTTTCACTCAAATAAGAATACAGTTTCTTCTAACTAAATATGACTCAAGTGAAAATGGTAGTGGCAGAACGTTAAGTACAATTTCTTGAAAAAGTAAGTAAGTGTCTCCCTGTTCTGAAGTGATCGAGCCAATCAATATTGTGATTATGTGATATATTTACTCCAAATACCTGACACGCACAATATGTTCGACTTTAACAATATTTTAAATTTAGGAAAAGGCTTCTCCCCCAGTAAAGCCTTTTCTCCTGCTTTAGAGGCACAAAGCAGCTTCAACATCATTATTTATTACACATTTATTACATGTATTTCATTATAGTTCATGATGATGTCGGGCGTATGTGTTGCCACGCACTCTTGGGCAGGTCCCGTGTGGATCAGTGACCGACACAACTGCACGGGTCCAGGAAACACCTAATAGTCACAAAATGACCGTTAGATCCTTTGCACGCGATCAATTACCATAATTAACCATCTATCGTGTATCATATCAAGTAGAGCTCAAATTAGTCATCTGAGAGGCGATGGAATCTTTGTGATTAGAAGAGATGCTGTGATTGGCTTTGAACACCTGACTGAGGTGATGGAGGGCACAGATAACATGTATGTGGAGCAGATCAGCTCTCAGATCTGCTCTGGAGGGTCACGGCTGCTACATAAGGGCAAGAACCAGCACGAGACCTGAAGAACTCTCAGAAGAACCGACGAAGGGGACAGTGTCTTCTCTCTCTCCGGACGGGCTTTTCGAACACGGGACAGCGTCTTCAGACCGGACCATCGCTGTCACGCAGGACGCAGCAGAAGATTTAACCACACGGCAGCGACATGAGGAGCCTTCTCTTACTCATGGTGAGCAGACAAATGACCATCGTGTTTAGCTCTGTGACGACTGCTGCGTGTCCGGGTTTGTCTCCATGAAGACTTGGTTGAGTCCTATTCAAATCCTGGTTTAATCATAGTCCAGTCCCGGTTTAGTCCCACTTTAGTCCCAATTGTGAACTCCACCGATACGACTGGTCAGCAGTATAGTGTATATAGTATATAGTATATAGTATATAGTATAGAGTATACATGACTAGCTCTGTGGTCCTTTGTCCCAGGCGTGTTGTAGTATAGTGTATATAGTATATAGTATATAGTATCAAGTATACATGACTAACTCTGTGGTCCTTGGTCCCAGGCGTGTTGTAGTATAGTGTATATAGTATATAGTATATAGTATCAAGTATACATGACTAACTCTGTGGTCCTTTGTCCCAGGCGTGCTGGAGCTTTGCAGGAGCAGCTCATTCGTCCTGTGACTCCCAGTTGGACCTGTCCAGCGACGCCTTGTCCCTGTCGGAGGGCATGGGGGACATCCACAGCCGCTCTCTGTCTCCCTGGACCTGGAGGTGAGGCTCGCAAACCTTATCATACTTGGCTCTTGATTTTCAGTCTGTACAGAACATAGTGTGTTTTGACGTAATGACAGATTCAAAATGTCTAATTCATTTGCCTGGATTGAATTGGATCATTTTCCATGTTGGAGTGTCATGAACTTAAGTCAAAGAAATAAAGCAATCAATGGCACAATTACCACATTTAAAGAACCGGACTGTGGCACAAAGCTCACATTAAATACCATATTTATTTTTACTTAATAATACTAATTTGGTGATGGGCCATTATCTTTGTGGCTCATCACATTTTGGACGTTTTGTTTTTTATGATTACATTTTTTTAGTTATTCTGCCTTTTTTTCACCCTCTCTCTTTCTCTCTCTCTCTCTCTCCTCTCTCTCTCTTTTATTATTAATTTTTTACAAGTGCAGAAGACATACATCTCCAGTAGGTGGCGGTAAATGCACCTTTTCACTGCCAACCGCCACTAAAAGTAACACCACAACAACAACAACAGCAACAATTGACTGTTTTTAAAAGAAATATCCACAATAGAAATCCACAAATGTTGAACGGCTTGAAGTCTTTTAACTGAAAATAAACACGTCTTTGGAGTGGAATAATGTCACCACTTTCTGAGGCTAATGTGATTTTTTTTTTAAATTTCTATTATTCTTTTATTTTTATGTACAGAGAAGACGTGGAACTTTGTGCATGTTTTTGTTTCACATTGATACGAACCATAAAACCAGGTCGACAAATCTGCAAATCTGACACGCAGTGTCAAATTCTGATCTAATCCAGATCAAATTGAAACTCTAAGCATCCTACACAAACATAACTCATAATCTGCTTGTGCTCAGGGTGTCCACAGTCCCCACGCGCATCCCCTCCACGCTGTGGGAGGCCGAGTGCAGCAGCAGCGTCTGTTGGTTCCCCCACATGAGGCCGGAGGGACGAGAGGACGCGGAGGCCCTGGACTCGGGACTCATTGCCGTTCCCATTTACCAGAACGTTCTGGTGCTGGAGCAGAGGCCGGGCAGCCGCTGCTTCAGGCCCTCCTTCCATCACCTGGCAGTGGGCTGCACCTGCGTCCGCCCCACCAGCACCACCATGTGAGGAACACCAAAGGAACCTGCAGCGCTCCTGTCACGTGCACGAAAAGAACCTGCAGCGCTCCTGTCACGTGCACAAAAAGAACCTGCAGCGCTCCTGACACATGCACGAAAAGAACCTGCAGAGCTCCTGACACGTGTGCGAAAAGAACCTGCAGCGCTCCTGACACGTGTGCGAAAAGAACCTGCAGAGCTCCTGACACGTGTGCGAAAAGAACCTGCAGAGCTCCTGACACGTGTGCGAAAAGAACCTGCAGAGCTCCTGACACGTGCACGAAAAGAACCTGCAGCGCTCCTGTCAAGTGCACGAAAAGAACCTGCAGCGCTCCTGTCAAGTGCACGAACAGAACCTGCAGCGCTCCTGTCACGTGCACGAAAAGAACCTGCAGCGCTCCTGTCACGTGCACGAACAGAACCTGCAGCGCTCATGTCACGTGCACGAAAAGAACCTGCAGAGCTCCTGACACATGCACAAAAAGAACCTGCAGAGCTCCTGACACGTGTGCGAAAAGAACCTGCAGAGCTCCTGACACGTGTGCGAAAAGAACCTGCAGAGCTCCTGACACGTGTGCGAAAAGAACCTGCAGAGCTCCTGACACGTGCACGAAAAGAACCTGCAGAGCTCCTGACACGTGCACGAAAAGAACCTGCAGAGCTCCTGACACGTGCACGAAAAGAACCTGCAGAGCTCCTGACACGTGTGCGAAAAGAACCTGCAGAGCTCCTGACACGTGCACGAAAAGAACCTGCAGATCCTGTCGTGTTTCTCATCTATTTATTACTATTTATTCATGTTCAATAAAAAAAATACAAATCATCTTCTGTTTCTCAATGTTCTCTTTAGGAGATGTTTGTGATGGTTTTAGTAAAAAGCAGATATGGTTTGATCTGGTTTCTTGATGTGCACAAAAGAAGTCTCATCATCTAAAGCAGGCATGTCCAAACTAGGAACCGGGGGACAAATGTGGCCCTCAGACCAATTTTTGTTGGCCCTCCAGCTTCCTGCTATGTCGGCCCAAACAACAAAAAGTAGTAAAAAGTACTTTTTACTGTGAAATTGGGGAAATTCAGGCATATTGATGTTATACCGACCTAATATTAAAGGCGCAATGGACGATTTTTCGCTGTTTTGAGAAGGCAGGCGGAAGTGCTCATGCCACTCCGTGCACATGCCACTCCGTGCACATGCCACTCCCCCGTGCTCATGCCACTCCCCCGTGCTCATGCCACTCCCCCGTGCTCATGCCACTCCCCCGTGCTCATGCCACTCCCCCGTGTGGACTGATACAACACACACGTGCGTTTGTTTATTAGCACAACGGATCACATCGCATCTCTCGTCTCCCGTAAATTTCAGTCTCTTCTGAGTCAGCTCAAACAGTCTTTCTCCGTCTTAATTTTGTCCCATACACTGAGGGAACTATATTGTGATGGATCCATGCGCTTAGACACGCAGGAAACATGCTGCTCTCGGGGGACGAGCTGACGAGGCTGCAGGTGAGCGAGGCTCTGCAGGTGAGCGAGGCTCTGCAGGTGAGCGAGGCTCTGCAGGTGAGCGAGGCTCTGCAGGTGAGCTGTAGATGCGTTTTATGATTGACACGTGGCAGGACTAATCGGCCGTCCACGCCACGAGAAAATGAGACTCAGATTTGGTCCATTCGACCTTTAATATTCTAGGTCTAATTAAAGGTGTGGAGGCTCATCGCAATTACGTCAAATGCAACATTTCGAATGATTCACTTTGTCATTCAACAAATTCGACATTGTCAAGTTGTTTGTGGCCCTCTGCCCCGTTTAAGTTTCAAAATGCGGCCGTTGGTGAAAAAAGTTTGGACACCCCTGATGTAAACACTAACACAATTTTAAATTGACTCTTTCTATATTTAACAATTGCCCTTTTTTGGCACAATTCCCATTGCCAAAACCAGCACAAAGAAATCAGATGACTCACATCCAGAATTGGGGCTGACGCGTTACAGAACTCACACGACTGTTTTAGAGTAACGAGGGACGTAAAATGTTAGATTTGAGCACCCAAATGTGTAATCTAGTTCTCCCCAAGTTACTTTTTCAAGATCCCAGAGCCAAGTTTTCCTTTTCCTCTTGTATCTGAGGAGTAAATGTAGGAAACAGCGACGTGTGAGTTTGAGTTAAATAAAGTAAAGAGCTGAAACACGTTCTGTTGCGTCGCTGCTCACGTGTTTCACTGCTCGAGGTCGACACGTGTTTATTGTGTGGCATCGTACTGTGTCATGTGACCACATAAAAGAGGAATAAAGCTCATTAAACACATTTACTCTGGATGTTCATGTGTTATTCTAATGATTTTTTGACTGTTTCTCGGATGGTAAAGTCCTGCAGAAACAGAGGAGGAGGCGTGACACACTGTGATGCACTCTTGACTTTGCTTCTGCTCTGCTGTCCGATAACAAGACGCTAAGTGTGCTCTTGTGTCTGGACCTGGTGCAGACGTGCACTGGTCAGCAGTGAGTGGCATGTCGTCCCATGACTCTGCAGCTCATTGTGAAGCCTCCTGTGTCACACTCTGGCAGATGTGCGCAGCAGACCAGCTTTAGAGCTTTAGCATTGTCAAACATCGAAGGTAACATCGCGTTTGTTTCCTTTTTATTCTAAACTGGTGTGAGCTCCAGCTCCGCGATGCACGTTTGACTGAACTGCTGCTGCCAGTGAGTATAAATACATTTAAACGTGTTAAATGTGGTGTTCTAGTGGGTTTTTGTCCCCTGCTTATAATGTCCCACAGTATTCACCTAAATATCATGCATTTGTTCAATTACAGGCTTAACAGATATCTTTAAAAAACACTCATTCTAACTGTGAGTGGGCTCGCCTCTCCACAGATCTGACCTATAACGTGGCCATGTGGCGTTAGCTGCTTGTAGCTCCATTGCATAAGCTTTGCGTCTCCATTGTTCTTTTGGCTGTAATATTTCGCAGTACAGCACAAAACATATCTATCTCCACGGAATCGTCACCACCTCCAGAAAGTGACACAGTGTTGCTTTGTGGAGCGCTCTAAAAGTGACACCGTGTTGCTTTAATCCGTAGCATCCAATTCCATTTAAAAGATCGGTTGTGTCTTGTGAACTATGTATCGTTTCGGGTGTATCCATCGAGACGCTTTGCCGGGAATGTTCCGCAGTCTACGGTGTCTCCATGGCGACAAAGAGGCGGCACAACCAGGTCAAGTTACAGGTCAGGTCTGTTGAGAGTCGACTCCAGTCAAAAAGCCGTAGTGCAGCTCACAATTTGGTCTCATAATTATGTATTATTCTTTTTTTTGCCGTCATTGTGCTACTTTAATTAACTCGTCTCTTTTGTCACGATCTTGTCCCCTCCCCGGTGAGTCAGGTCAATAAGAAGGTATGAAATGCATAAACAAATACATTATTATTACGATGAATGCATTAAGCAGCACAGTTATGTAGAACACTTCTGAGACCAGCCCTGACGTGACATTTTGAACTTCTCTTTTCAGTTGACATGATAAAAAGGTGAAAGAAGAAGGATAAAGTCCATCTGAAGACGCTTTTACAGACGTGGACCACAGAATGTCCTTTGTGTCCTTGTCCTTTCCCTCTCTGCCCGCCCCCATGGTGACGGTCCTGCACAAGCTCCTCCCCTCGCTGCCCCCCACTGGTCGAGACGTGGACGTCCCGCCCGTGTACAGAGAGCCGTTTGTCCTGTCAGGATACCGACCTGTGGGCCTGTCCTGGAGATGCTGCGTCCTCAGTCTGTTTCAGAGACACAACGACGTGGTGAAGGTCTGGTGCCCCCTGCTGGCTGCTGTGGCCGTGGCGACGCGCTTCCTTTTCTTCACAGTTCTCCAAGCAGGGGTAAGCTCAGGTCTGATATGGAATGTGTAAAGTGTGGAGCTGTTGTCATATCTTCTAAAATGACAGCTTTATATTCTTGATGTGATCCGTCTGTCACGGGAGCGGTCCAGGTCGAAAAGGCCCCAATGGAAGTCACAAGGACAGAATGATTTAGAAATCTAGACCTTTCGACTTTTATCCGAGAGTAACTGATGGAAATGGTTTGAGCAGCAAGAACTGACACTCTCCTGAGCTGTGATCCTAGTTCATGTTCAAACGATGCTACATGTTTCCAGATCCAGAGCAGCTGGGACACTCAGAATACTTCAGAGTTAGTGATGTTTTGCTGGTTAGCACTAGATCATATAATGAATCAGGACAGAAGTTACTAAATCCAAGATGGCGGCGACCAAGACCGGTCCCGCTGTTACAGCTGAGGGAATCATTTTCTCTCTTGGGTCTGGGTTAACCCTAACCCTAACCCTTAACCCCTAACCCTTAACCCCTAACCCCTAACCCATAACCCATAACCCATAACCCATAACCCATAACCCCTAACCCCTAACCCTAACCCATAACCCATAACCCCTAACCCCTAACCCTAGCCCCTAACCCTAGCCCCTAACCCTAACCCCTAACCCATAACCCATAACCCCACCCCTCAGGGTGTACTGGGGGTGTGTCTGACCTCATGTTTGCCCCTCCTCAGGGTGTACTGGGGGTCCGTCTGCAGTCTCCGGAGGGTTCCGGCGTCTCCTTGGACCCCAGCTCTCTGCCTCTGCTGCTTTATGTTTCATCCGTGGTCTTCGGCCTCTGCTGCAGGTGAGCTCGTTCTTCTGAGATGATGAAATGAAACAGAAAAGTACAATAATGTCATTGTAGAACTGCAACTGCAAGAAAAGACTTCAAACTTTTTATTGCTAAAGTCTCTGGTCTTGGAGGACATCAATTCTCAAATATACAGCTGAATATAATGACATTTGTAAAAACAGATATGGCTTGTCAAATGGAAATTGCAAATAAACATTGAATCTTTCACCTTCAGATAAATGAGTTTCTCTGATTGGTTAAGCCTTCTAATCATGGCCATTGGACCTCTGGGATAAGGCACATGGTTCAAGACTATAGATTATGCACTGACCTTGAACTGACCTTGAACTGACCTTGAACTGACCTTGAACTGACCTTGAACTGACCTTGAACTGACCTTGAACTGACCTTCCAGCTGTAATAATGTGTGTTTGGGGTTTGTTTTGCCTCGTTTGTTTGGTCAAATGGAACTGAATGTCGAGTCTTCAATTGAGACTCCAACTGTGCAAGGGGAGATAAAGGACACTTCAACTCACTTTTTTTAGGGTCAGACTGTAGCAGCTCAGTCACGTTTTATTTGTGTTTTGAGCTCTTACAGGAGAAAAAATGCATGACTCAAATTGACATAAAGCGTAACAAAAGTAAAGTGCTTTATTTATCATTTTAAATACAGTTGTTCAACAAAATTACATCTCACAGAGAAATAAGGGAAACTAAACCAACCTCGACATCTTACTGTGAGGCAAGAGAGCTGACCAGTCCACATACCGGCCACCAGGTGTCTCCAGGTGTCTCCAGGTGTCTCCAGGTGTCTGCAGGTGTCTCCAGGTGTCTCCAGGTGTCTCCAGGTGTCTGCAGGTGTCTCCAGGTGTCTCCAGGTGTCTGCAGGCGTCTCCAGGTGTCTGCAGGTGTCTCCAGGTGTTTGCAGGTGTCTCCAGGTGTCTCCAGGTGTCTGCAGGTGTCTGCAGGTGTCTCCAGGTGTCTGCAGGTGTCTCCAGGTGTTTTCAGGTGTCT
Source organism: Eucyclogobius newberryi (assembly GCF_026437365.1). Taxonomy (NCBI): domain Eukaryota; kingdom Metazoa; phylum Chordata; class Actinopteri; order Gobiiformes; family Gobiidae; genus Eucyclogobius; species Eucyclogobius newberryi. The sequence continues at coordinate 40,809 of NW_027315781.1, forward strand.
CCAGGTGTCTCCAGGTGTCTCCATGCATCTCCAGGTGTCTCTGGGTGTCTCCATGCGTCTCCATGCCTCTCCATGCGTCTCCAGGTGTCTCCAGGTGTCTCCAGGTGTCTCCATGCGTCTCCAGGTGTCTCCAGGTGTCTCCAGGTGTCTGCAGGTGTCTGCAGGTGTCTGCAGGTGTCTCCATGCGTCTCCATGCATCTCCAGGTGTCTCCATGTGTCCCTTCGTGCTGCTCATGCTTCAGACTGATCTCCGTGGTGTTTGTCTGGTTGCAGTGCGGCCTCTGTCCTCCTCCGTCCACGCTCCAGGCCTGTCCGGTCCTCCCTGCTCCTCCTGGACGCAGTGGGACGTGGGGTCCATCAGGCTAGCCGTGCTCTGGCTCTGAGCGTGTACAGCTCCGACTCTGACTGGACACAGAGCGCTGCGGGACAGGTAGGTCTTCAGTACCACCAGAATAACAGTCCCACACATTTGAAAGTACTCTCTAAAACCAAAAAGAAAGTACTTTTCAGTCAGTGGAGGAAGATTCCTGCTCTCAAATGTAGTAAAGGAAAAGTAAAAAGTAGTGATGTGTTATTCACAATAGTTGGTATTTCAATAAATATACGTATTAAAAAGAGTTTGAAATAGGATCTTAAGGACAAACTAAACACGTGACACAGATGGATCAGTCCGACCTGCTGCTGCTGGAGCGCGTTTGACTCAAAACTATGAGAAATGTCCAAAATCAAGTCTTACAATTTGCATATGCTAATTAGTATTGACACTAATATTGATATTTGTATAGCAGTATCAATACCCGAATCCTCCAGGAAAAGTAAAATACAGACACCTGAAAAGGGGCGGGGGAAGGACGCTAACCTGTGATGTGGTTAATAACTTATAGTTCTTTCTTTATCAATAGTATTATTATTATTTTGTTTATTTTGGAAAGTCCATGGGAAAAATGAACGGGAAATGATCTTTTCAAAGCAAGTGTAGCTCCATTCAAATACAACCAAATCGTCCCATAATAGAGCTCTTCACGTTGTATAAGACAACAAGGAAATCCAGTCTTGATTTGTAACTATAAATCAGACTATAAACCATAGCTGCTTGTTTGGCTGGTCATCTGTGTGTTGTGGTTTTAGCTCTCAGTTGAGAGTGACCAGTGAAGGCGTGTGGACTTTAAAAACACAAAGGAGCACCTCCCAGAGTACCACTTCAGAAAGATACTGAAGGTGAAACGGCGGTGAATGCGTTTGAAATGATTAAAGCTCGGTTCATGGTGTGTGTTTTCTGTGTGTGGTCAGCTCTACCTGCTCAGGTCATGGTGTGTGTTTCTGTGTGTGGTCAGCTCTACCTGCTCAGGTCATGGTGTGTGTTTCTGTGTGTGGTCAGCTCTACCTGCTCAGGTCATGGTGTGTGTTTCTGTGTGTGGTCAGCTCTACCTGCTCAGGTCATGGTGTGTGTTTCTGTGTGTGGTCAGCTCTACCTGCTCAGGTCATGGTGTGTGTTTCTGTGTGTGGTCAGCTCTACCTGCTCAGGTCATGGTGTGTGTTTCTGTGTGTGGTCAGCTCTACCTGCTCAGGTCATGGTGTGTGTTTCTGTGTGTGGTCAGCTCTACCTGCTCAGGTCATGGTGTGTGTTTCTGTGTGTGGTCAGCTCTACCTGCTCAGGTCATGGTGTGTGTTTCTGTGTGTGGTCAGCTCTACCTGCTCAGGTCATGGTGTGTGTTTCTGTGTGTGGTCAGCTCTACCTGCTCAGGTCATGGTGTGTGTTTCTGTGTGTGGTCAGCTCTACCTGCTCAGGTCATGGTGTGTGTTTCTGTGTGTGGTCAGCTCTACCTGCTCAGGTCATGGTGTGTGTTTCTGTGTGTGGTCAGCTCTACCTGCTCAGGTCATGGTGTGTGTTTCTGTGTGTGGTCAGCTCTACCTGCTCAGGTCATGGTGTGTGTTTCTGTGTGTGGTCAGCTCTACCTGCTCAGGTCATGGTGTGTGTTTCTGTGTGTGGTCAGCTCTACCTGCTCAGGTCATGGTGTGTGTTTCTGTGTGTGGTCAGCTCTACCTGCTCAGGTCATGGTGTGTGTTTCTGTGTGTGGTCAGCTCTACCTGCTCAGGTCATGGTGTGTGTTTCTGTGTGTGGTCAGCTCTACCTGCTCAGGTCATGGTGTGTGTTTCTGTGTGTGGTCAGCTCTACCTGCTCAGGTCATGGTGTGTGTTTCTGTGTGTGGTCAGCTCTACCTGCTCAGGTCATGGTGTGTGTTTCTGTGTGTGGTCAGCTCTACCTGCTCAGGTCATGGTGTGTGTTTCTGTGTGTGGTCAGCTCTACCTGCTCAGGTCATGGTGTGTGTTTCTGTGTGTGGTCAGCTCTACCTGCTCAGGTCATGGTGTGTGTTTCTGTGTGTGGTCAGCTCTACCTGCTCAGGTCATGGTGTGTGTTTCTGTGTGTGGTCAGCTCTACCTGCTCAGGTCATGGTGTGTGTTTCTGTGTGTGGTCAGCTCTACCTGCTCAGGTCATGGTGTGTGTTTCTGTGTGTGGTCAGCTCTACCTGCTCAGGTCATGGTGTGTGTTTCTGTGTGTGGTCAGCTCTACCTGCTCAGGTCATGGTGTGTGTTTCTGTGTGTGGTCAGCTCTACCTGCTCAGGTCATGGTGTGTGTTTCTGTGTGTGGTCAGCTCTACCTGCTCAGGTCATGGTGTGTGTTTCTGTGTGTGGTCAGCTCTACCTGCTCAGGTCATGGTGTGTGTTTCTGTGTGTGGTCAGCTCTACCTGCTCAGGTCATGGTGTGTGTTTCTGTGTGTGGTCAGCTCTACCTGCTCAGGTCATGGTGTGTGTTTCTGTGTGTGGTCAGCTCTACCTGCTCAGGTCATGGTGTGTGTTTCTGTGTGTGGTCAGCTCTACCTGCTCAGGTCATGGTGTGTGTTTCTGTGTGTGGTCAGCTCTACCTGCTCAGGTCATGGTGTGTGTTTCTGTGTGTGGTCAGCTCTACCTGCTCAGGTCATGGTGTGTGTTTCTGTGTGTGGTCAGCTCTACCTGCTCAGGTCATGGTGTGTGTTTCTGTGTGTGGTCAGCTCTACCTGCTCAGGTCATGGTGTGTGTTTCTGTGTGTGGTCAGCTCTACCTGCTCAGGTCATGGTGTGTGTTTCTGTGTGTGGTCAGCTCTACCTGCTCAGGTCATGGTGTGTGTTTCTGTGTGTGGTCAGCTCTACCTGCTCAGGTCATGGTGTGTGTTTCTGTGTGTGGTCAGCTCTACCTGCTCAGGTCATGGTGTGTGTTTCTGTGTGTGGTCAGCTCTACCTGCTCAGGTCATGGTGTGTGTTTCTGTGTGTGGTCAGCTCTACCTGCTCAGGTCATGGTGTGTGTTTCTGTGTGTGGTCAGCTCTACCTGCTCAGGTCATGGTGTGTGTTTCTGTGTGTGGTCAGCTCTACCTGCTCAGGTCATGGTGTGTGTTTCTGTGTGTGGTCAGCTCTACCTGCTCAGGTCATGGTGTGTGTTTCTGTGTGTGGTCAGCTCTACCTGCTCAGGTCATGGTGTGTGTTTCTGTGTGTGGTCAGCTCTACCTGCTCAGGTCATGGTGTGTGTTTCTGTGTGTGGTCAGCTCTACCTGCTCAGGTCATGGTGTGTGTTTCTGTGTGTGGTCAGCTCTACCTGCTCAGGTCATGGTGTGTGTTTCTGTGTGTGGTCAGCTCTACCTGCTCAGGTCATGGTGTGTGTTTCTGTGTGTGGTCAGCTCTACCTGCTCAGGTCATGGTGTGTGTTTCTGTGTGTGGTCAGCTCTACCTGCTCAGGTCATGGTGTGTGTTTCTGTGTGTGGTCAGCTCTACCTGCTCAGGTCATGGTGTGTGTTTCTGTGTGTGGTCAGCTCTACCTGCTCAGGTCATGGTGTGTGTTTCTGTGTGTGGTCAGCTCTACCTGCTCAGGTCATGGTGTGTGTTTCTGTGTGTGGTCAGCTCTACCTGCTCAGGTCATGGTGTGTGTTTCTGTGTGTGGTCAGCTCTACCTGCTCAGGTCATGGTGTGTGTTTCTGTGTGTGGTCAGCTCTACCTGCTCAGGTCATGGTGTGTGTTTCTGTGTGTGGTCAGCTCTACCTGCTCAGGTCATGGTGTGTGTTTCTGTGTGTGGTCAGCTCTACCTGCTCAGGTCATGGTGTGTGTTTCTGTGTGTGGTCAGCTCTACCTGCTCAGGTCATGGTGTGTGTTTCTGTGTGTGGTCAGCTCTACCTGCTCAGGTCATGGTGTGTGTTTCTGTGTGTGGTCAGCTCTACCTGCTCAGGTCATGGTGTGTGTTTCTGTGTGTGGTCAGCTCTACCTGCTCAGGTCATGGTGTGTGTTTCTGTGTGTGGTCAGCTCTACCTGCTCAGGTCATGGTGTGTGTTTCTGTGTGTGGTCAGCTCTACCTGCTCAGGTCATGGTGTGTGTTTCTGTGTGTGGTCAGCTCTACCTGCTCAGGTCATGGTGTGTGTTTCTGTGTGTGGTCAGCTCTACCTGCTCAGGTCATGGTGTGTGTTTCTGTGTGTGGTCAGCTCTACCTGCTCAGGTCATGGTGTGTGTTTCTGTGTGTGGTCAGCTCTACCTGCTCAGGTCATGGTGTGTGTTTCTGTGTGTGGTCAGCTCTACCTGCTCAGGTCATGGTGTGTGTTTCTGTGTGTGGTCAGCTCTACCTGCTCAGGTCATGGTGTGTGTTTCTGTGTGTGGTCAGCTCTACCTGCTCAGGTCATGGTGTGTGTTTCTGTGTGTGGTCAGCTCTACCTGCTCAGGTCATGGTGTGTGTTTCTGTGTGTGGTCAGCTCTACCTGCTCAGGTCATGGTGTGTGTTTCTGTGTGTGGTCAGCTCTACCTGCTCAGGTCATGGTGTGTGTTTCTGTGTGTGGTCAGCTCTACCTGCTCAGGTCATGGTGTGTGTTTCTGTGTGTGGTCAGCTCTACCTGCTCAGGTCATGGTGTGTGTTTCTGTGTGTGGTCAGCTCTACCTGCTCAGGTCATGGTGTGTGTTTCTGTGTGTGGTCAGCTCTACCTGCTCAGGTCATGGTGTGTGTTTCTGTGTGTGGTCAGCTCTACCTGCTCAGGTCATGGTGTGTGTTTCTGTGTGTGGTCAGCTCTACCTGCTCAGGTCATGGTGTGTGTTTCTGTGTGTGGTCAGCTCTACCTGCTCAGGTCATGGTGTGTGTTTCTGTGTGTGGTCAGCTCTACCTGCTCAGGTCATGGTGTGTGTTTCTGTGTGTGGTCAGCTCTACCTGCTCAGGTCATGGTGTGTGTTTCTGTGTGTGGTCAGCTCTACCTGCTCAGGTCATGGTGTGTGTTTCTGTGTGTGGTCAGCTCTACCTGCTCAGGTCATGGTGTGTGTTTCTGTGTGTGGTCAGCTCTACCTGCTCAGGTCATGGTGTGTGTTTCTGTGTGTGGTCAGCTCTACCTGCTCAGGTCATGGTGTGTGTTTCTGTGTGTGGTCAGCTCTACCTGCTCAGGTCATGGTGTGTGTTTCTGTGTGTGGTCAGCTCTACCTGCTCAGGTCATGGTGTGTGTTTCTGTGTGTGGTCAGCTCTACCTGCTCAGGTCATGGTGTGTGTTTCTGTGTGTGGTCAGCTCTACCTGCTCAGGTCATGGTGTGTGTTTCTGTGTGTGGTCAGCTCTACCTGCTCAGGTCATGGTGTGTGTTTCTGTGTGTGGTCAGCTCTACCTGCTCAGGTCATGGTGTGTGTTTCTGTGTGTGGTCAGCTCTACCTGCTCAGGTCATGGTGTGTGTTTCTGTGTGTGGTCAGCTCTACCTGCTCAGGTCATGGTGTGTGTTTCTGTGTGTGGTCAGCTCTACCTGCTCAGGTCATGGTGTGTGTTTCTGTGTGTGGTCAGCTCTACCTGCTCAGGTCATGGTGTGTGTTTCTGTGTGTGGTCAGCTCTACCTGCTCAGGTCATGGTGTGTGTTTCTCTGTGTGGTCAGCTCTACCTGCTCAGGTCATGGTGTGTGTTTCTGTGTGTGGTCAGCTCTACCTGCTCAGGTCATGGTGTGTGTTTCTGTGTGTGGTCAGCTCTACCTGCTCAGGTCATGGTGTGTGTTTCTGCGTGTGGTCAGCTCTACCTGCTCAGGTCATGGTGTGTGTTTCTGTGTGTGGTCAGCTCTACCTGCTCAGGTCATGGTGTGTGTTTCTGTGTGTGGTCAGCTCTACCTGCTCAGGTCATGGTGTGTGTTTCTGTGTGTGGTCAGCTCTACCTGCTCAGGTCATGGTGTGTGTTTCTGTGTGTGGTCAGCTCTACCTGCTCAGGTCATGGTGTGTGTTTCTGTGTGTGGTCAGCTCTACATGCTCAGGTCATGGTGTGTGTTTCTGTGTGTGGTCAGCTCTACCTGCTCAGGTCATGGTGTGTGTTTCTGTGTGTGGTCAGCTCTACCTGCTCAGGTCATGGTGTGTGTTTCTGTGTGTGGTCAGCTCTACCTGCTCAGGTCATGGTGTGTGTTTCTGTGTGTGGTCAGCTCTACCTGCTCAGGTCATGGTGTGTGTTTCTGTGTGTGGTCAGCTCTACCTGCTCAGGTCATGGTGTGTGTTTCTGTGTGTGGTCAGCTCTACCTGCTCAGGTCATGGTGTGTGTTTCTGTGTGTGGTCAGCTCTACCTGCCCACTGCCGCGCTCCTGGCCTGGTCATCCTGCATCTCCGGTTGTTGTGTGGAGCTCTACCTCCAGCGGTCAAAGCTCGTCCACCGCAGGCTGCTGCAAGGAGGTCCTGTGCTTCTGGGCTTCCTGCTGGACATCAGCCCTGTGGTCAAGCGGCTTCACACCTGGAGCAGCAGCCCTGCAGTACTGCTGCACGGCCTGCAGGTGTCACTCTAGTCTCTTCTTATGGCCTTATCTCTAAATATTAACACAACACTTTTTATTTTTGCCTCATTTTTCATCATTTCAAGTTAGTGAAAGTGTCAGAAAATGTAATGTAATGTAAATGTAAATGTAACTGAGTAAATGTAACTGAGTAGATGTAACTGAGTAGATGTAACTGAGTAAATGTAACTGAGTAGATGTAACTGAGTAGATGTAACTGAGTAAATGTAACTGAGTAGATGTAACTGAGTAAATGTAACTGAGTAGATGTAACTGAGTAGATGTAACTGAGTAAATGTAACTGAGTAGATGTAACTGAGTAGATGTAACTGAGTAAATGTAACTGAGTAGATGTAACTGAGTAGATGTAACTGAGTAAATGTAACTGAGTAGATGTAACTGAGTAGATGTAACTGAGTAAATGTAACTGAGTAAATGTAACTGAGTAGATGTAACTGAGTAAATGTAACTGAGTAGATGTAACTGAGTAAATGTAACTGAGTAGATGTAACTGAGTAGATGTAACTGAGTAAATGTAACTGAGTAAATGTAACTGAGTAAATGTAACTGAGTAGATGTAACTGAGTAAATGTAACTGAGTAAATGTAACTGAGTAGATGTAACTGAGTAGATGTAACTGAGTAAATGTAACTGAGTAGATGTAACTGAGTAAATGTAACTGAGTAAATGTAACTGAGTAGATGTAACTGAGTAGATGAAACTGAGTAAATGTAACTGAGTAGATGTAACTGAGTAGATGTAACTGAGTAAATGTAACTGAGTAAATGTAACTGAGTAAATGTAACTGAGTAGATGTAACTGAGTAAATGTAACTGAGTAGATGTAACTGAGTAGATGTAACTGAGTAGATGTAACTGAGTAAATGTAACTGAGTAGATGTAACTGAGTAGATGTAACTGAGTAGATGTAACTGAGTAGATGTAACTGAGTAGATGTAACTGAGTAAATGTAACTGAGTAGATGTAACTGAGTAGATGTAACTGAGTAGATGTAACTGAGTAAATGTAACTGAGTAGATGTCCTGCCCTCACACTTCTCTCACGTGCTGAACTGACCCTTCTGTTTCCGGCCTGTAGGTGGTGCTGTTCCTGCTGGCAGCCGTCTTCCTCTTCTGTCCTGTCCCTGAGTGCTTGTCCCCGGGTCATTTTGACATCCTGGGACATAGTCTCCAGCTCTTCCAGGTGCTGCAGACTCTGTCCACCTTGTGCCAGCAGGAGGCGCTGTTGCAGGACTTCTCGTGGCGTCGGGCAGGACTGACCCGGACGTTTGGAGAGGAGCGTCTGCTCGGGGCCAGTGCTGGACTCACTGTGTTTGCTCTGAGCTGCTCGGCCACTGCTGTGGCCCTGAGGCGCTGCAGCGGGACACGATAACACTGTCCCTGTCTCCAGTGTCCCACGCTCTAGTGTCCCACTGTCCCACGCTTTAGTGTCCCACTGTCCTCCACAGACATTCAGGTCCCCGTCCCATTGATCCAGGGTTAGAGTAGTCTTTATGTAATGAACTCTTTTTCATCTTGTGCATAAGTGTCCACTCTGGTGTAGGTTGAGGTGCACTTTATCGTCCTCGTAGGGACATTTGTCTACAGCAGTTGCACTGTGACCCGTCAGGAGCAGCGGTCACTGAGGGGCCCGGGACCCCTCTGAGCGGAGCCAGGCCTGGTCAGGACTGTCATGACTGGAGGATTTGACCTGCTGCTGTGAGGGACACGACCTGCAGTGTCAATAAAATGTATGATTTGAATATGATAATTAAAGCCCAATCATGATATTTCAGGAGGAGGGACACTATTTGTCATCAATGGAAATAGAAAACTGTAATTTGGTAAATTCTCTGTCAAAGATATTTAAGCAAAACTGTGAAACATCCAAATAAAGAAATACTCTCATGAAGGACCAAGGAAGTTTCTCACTGCTCAACGTTTACTTCAGATGATCAGAGTCTCACACATGTGTCCTAAAGAAGACAAAGTAAAGACATGTCTGTGTCTGGAGCTGAACACCAGACACTCTGAGAAGAACACTTGAGCAGGTTAAGGCTCTGGACTCTGGTGATTGTCATTTATTTTTCAAACCATAAAAGCTCAAGCTTCAGATGATTTATTCAAAATCAAGAATTCACATCCTAATGAGCCGATAAATCTACTTTATGATTTATGGCTCTTTAGGATGTGAATTTCAGAATGCTGCTTTTCCGAGCGATGGAGGCGTGGGGGGAGGAGCGATGGAGGCGTGGGAGGCGTGGGAGGAGCGATGGAGGCGTGGGAGGAGCGATGGAGGCGTGGGGGGAGGAGCGATGGAGGCGTGGGAGGAGCGGTGGAGGCGTGGGAGGAGCGGTGGAGGCGTGGGAGGCGTGGGAGGAGCGATGGAGGCGTGGGAGGAGCGATGGAGGCGTGGGAGGAGCGGTGGAGGCGTGGGAGGAGCGGTGGAGGCGTGGGGGGAGCGATGGAGGCGTGGGGGGAGCGATGGAGGCGTGGGAGGAGCGGTGGAGGCGTGGGAGGAGCGATGGAGGCGTGGGAGGAGCGGTGGAGGCGTGGGAGGAGCGGTGGAGGCGTGGGGGGAGGAGCGATGGAGGCGTGGGAGGAGGAGCGATGGAGGCATGGGGGGAGGAGCGATGGAGGCGTTGGAGGCGTGGGAGGAGCGATGGAGGCGTGGGAGGAGCGATGGAGGCGTGGGAGGAGCGGTGGAGGCGTGGGAGGAGCGATGGAGGCGTGGGGGGAGCGATGGAGGCGTGGGGGGAGGAGCGATGGAGGCGTGGGAGGAGGAGCGATGGAGGCATGGGGGGAGGAGCGATGGAGGCGTTGGAGGCGTGGGAGGAGCGATGGAGGCGTGGGAGGAGCGATGGAGGCGTGGGAGGAGCGGTGGAGGCGTGGGAGGAGCGGTGGAGGCGTGGGAGGAGCGATGGAGGCGTGGGAGGAGCGATGGAGGCGTGGGGGGAGGAGCGATGGAGGCGTGGGAGGAGGAGCGATGGAGGCATGGGGGGAGGAGCGATGGAGGCGTGGGAGGCGTGGGAGGAGCGATGGAGGCGTGGGAGGAGCGATGGAGGCGTGGGAGGAGCGGTGGAGGCGTGGGAGGAGCGATGGAGGCGTGGGAGGAGCGATGGAGGCGTGGGGGGAGGAGCGATGGAGGCGTGGGAGGAGCGATGGAGGCGTGGGGGGAGCGGTGGAGGCATGGGAGGAGCGATGGAGGCGTGGGGGGAGGAGCGATGGAGGCGTGGGAGGAGCGATGGAGGCGTGGGAGGAGCGATGGAGGCGTGGGGGGAGGAGCGATGGAGGCGTGGGAGGAACGATGGAGGCGTGGGAGGAGCGATGGAGGCGTGGGAGGAGCGGTGGAGGCATGGGGGGAGTAGCGATGGAGGCGTGGGGGGAGCGATGGAGGCGTGGGGGGAGGAGCGATGGAGGCGTGGGGGGAGGAGCGATGGAGGCGTGGGAGGAGGAGCGATGGAGGCGTGGGAGGAGCGATGGAGGCGTGAGTCCACAGCTCCGGGGGACAGTCTTACCTTCAGAGCACCTCGGGGCTCCTCAGACTCACCAAACCCGTTCTGCTCTCAGCTCCACGTGGCACCAGAGTGCAGGCTGCAGCCTGCAGCCTGCAGCCTGCAGCCTGCAGGCTGCAGGAGACCGTTGGTGTGCTGGGGCGAGGCCTCTGATAACGTCCTCTTCAGTTTGAGGTCAACAGTAATCAGTCCTGCACATGTCCTGACCGCTCTGCCCTAAATCTGACCACATGTTCTACTCTCACTGTGACTCCTGCTCCTGCTCCTGCTGCTCCTGCTGCTCCTGCTGCTCCTGCTGCTCCTGCTGCTCCTGCTGCTCCTGCTGAGGAGCTCTGTGGACTCCTTGAACAGAGACGAGCTCCTCAGGTCCAGGTAAGATCAGCTCCGTTCTCTTGTTCTGAACACATTTGTCTTTTCATGTCCTCTGGTCAAACCTGATCTGGGACGACACTTGTCCTTCCTTTAGCGAGACAGCAGTGTAACCCAGAATATGTGTGAAGACCAGATCTTATGTATTTTATGTTCTTTTGGACCCAAACTCATCATGTCCGTTTCGTGGGATTTGTGTCCGGTCACATTCTTTGTAAATATAAAAGTCTTTTCCAGATTAGAAGTTGAAAATATTGCGCCGACTCAGACATTGTCGTACTTTTTTTAATTGTGAACTTACTTATTGTTAGGTTCAAAGCAGCTCAATAGTTGCAGTGAGGAGAACATCACCTCCAGCTGACCCGGAGCCTGACCAGGAGCCTGACCAGGAGCCTGACCAGGAGCCTGACCAGGAGCCTGACCAGGAGCCTGACCCGGAGCCTGACCCGGAGCCTGACCAGGAGCCTGACCAGGAGCCTGACCCGGAGCCTGACCAGGAGCCTGACCCGGAGCCTGACCCGGAGCCTGACCAGGAGCCTGACCAGGAGCCTGACCCGGAGCCTGACCAGGAGCCTGACCCGGAGCCTGTCCCGGAGCCTGACCAGTAGCCTGACCAGGAGCCTGACCCGGAGCCTGACCCGGAGCCTGACCAGGAGCCTGACCCGGAGCCTGACCCGGAGCCTGACCAGGAGCCTGACCAGGAGCCTGACCCGGAGCCTGACCCGGAGCCTGACCCGGAGCCTGACCAGGAGCCTGACCCGGAGCCTGACCCGGAGCCTGACCAGGAGCCTGACCCGGAGCCTGACCCGGAGCCTGACCAGGAGCCTGACCAGGAGCCTGACCAGGAGCCTGACCCGGAGCCTGACCCACTGAGCGTGATGGGGCTGGAGGTGGACCTGACCATGTGCACACTGGGGCTGGTGCTCCTGGTCCTCACGGTGCTGCTCTCTGCTCTGTGCAGCCACTGCAGCAGGTCAGGGGCCCTCACACTCACTGAGATGTTCCACACAGGTTTGCAGGTCAGGGGCCC